>NW_024070204.1:50198863-50421499 GCF_014754425.2 Oryx dammah | reverse complement strand
AGCCGAAGAATTGATGCTTTTGAACTGTGGTGTTGGAGAAGACTCTTGAGAGTCACTTGGACTGCAAGGAGATCCAACCAGTCCATTCTGAAGGAGATCAGCCCTGGGATTTCTTTGGAAGGAATGATGCTAAAGCTGAAACTCCAGTACTTTGGCCACCTCATGCGAAGAGTTGACTCATTGGAAAAGATTCTGATGCTGGGAGGGATTGGAGGCAGGAGGAGAAGGGGATGACAGAAGATGAGATGGCTGTATGGTATCACAGACTCGATGGACGTGAGTCTGAGTGAACTCTGGGAGTTGGTGATGGACAGGGAGGCCTGGCGTGCTGCAGTTCATGGGGTTGCAAAGAGTTGGACACAACTGAGCGACTGAACTGAACTGAAAATATTCTGGATTCTTTCCTCCTTTTGCCTTGCAATCTACCAGTGATTGGTTGTCAGGAAAAAGAATCCTGGGGAATATAGCTGTAGAAGTCATTCTTTTGTTTTAAAATGAAGCAAGGAAAGGGCAGGGATAAATCTGAGCTTTAACAGGCAGATACCTTCCTTCTTTCCTAACTTTTCTCTTCCATTAGTTTTGTACTCCCTCTATCCTCTCTTCCTCTTAAATCCCAAAGTAACAAGAGTGCTTAAGAGCTCTAGTTCACTAGGCAGAAGGACGTTCACTTCTAGTTACCTAGTTCTATGCTGTAGTTCACTAGGCAGGGGAAGATTAGAGGAGGAACAAGATGGAGTGTGGAACCTGAAAACTGGAGTCATTCTTGCTTTAGACCTCTGTTATTTGAAGCATCAAACTTTATTTTCCACTACAGAGATGTTCAGTTCAGTTCAGTCGCTCAGTCGTGTCCAACTCTTTGCGACCCCATGAATCGTCTAATGAAAACAAATGTGACTAAAACTGAGTAAGACAGATTTTCATAAGGTATGTAGATAAATGAATACTGATATCTTACAGCAATTCTGTGCATGATAGTCAGCCTGTATTTTTAAGTCTTGGAATAAACTCTTTTACAAACAGAAACCCATACATTCCATTTTGTTTTTCCTTGACTTGCAAGAGATTCCAACCTATATATGCTTAGATTTGTGATTTCTTCTAGCACTTCTTTATGCCTTATTAACTTTAGTAATGGAAAGTATCTCTTTGTTTGAATTGCCACAATTTGATTATATTAGTGAATTCAAACTAAAAAGTTAAACTCCCATATGCAGTGTTGGAATTTAATATCATGGTTCATCAATGTTTGGAATTCAATTGAATATAATAGATCTTGCCCCTGGAATTAGCTTTATAATACAATTATATATAAAGCAAAATTGATTTTAATGATTGAGGTACAATAACTTCACTACCGAGTTAAGGTGAAAATAATAAATTTATTGCAATATCTCGGCTCTGAAATACTGACTGATTAGATATTTTAACCCAACCATGCAAGTTAGAACAAATTCTCTTTTTCAGGCCTGTAGCAAATTAGTTAGCAGTGCAAGAAACCAGGCAGCAGGCCTACATGAGATAAAATCAGCACTGCCTTTCTTTGGTACCATTTTGGAATCAATGGCAGCAGGATGACCTTTAAAGTTGGGATCATGTTGAAAATGCCGTAAAAAATTTTAAACTGAATTAAAAAATATTTTTGCAAATGGACTATAAATGCATTCATAAATGGCAGTGAAACCAAACTGAGTTGAATATAAGTATGAAAGCTAATACGTTTTCCAAGTCCTAGTGTGTAAGAAATTACATATTTTCTTTGAGGTTAACTGTAAGTTATATTTTTTGTTTATGATACAAAACTTGTGGCAAAAAGCCAGTTTCTCTAATAAGAAACATTTGTAGTAAAACAAAACCAAAATTGAACAAATTATAAACATATATGATGTAATAGGAAAAGTTTGGAATTTTAATCAGCTATAAGGCTTCCCTGGTGGCTCAGAGGATAAAGCGTCTGCCTACAATGCGGGAGACCTGGGTTCTATCCCCGGGTAGGGAAGATCCCCTGGAGAAGGAAATGGTAACCCACTCCAGTATTCTTGCCTGGAGAATCCCGTGGACAGAGAAGCCTGGTAGGCTACAGTCCAGGGGGTCGCAAAGAGTCGGACACGACTGAGCAAGCAACTTCACTTTCGGTTTTACTTTCATACCAAGCTTGACAAAACTGGTCAATGACTTGAGTGTAAGCAACGTGACACTGCTTGATTCTTATTTTCCTCTTCTATAAAACAGAGTAATAATAAAAATTATATTGGAATCTATTAGCTTGAGGAATATTTTATTGTTGATATTTGACCATTTTTGATCTACAACAAAATCCATTTCTTTTCATTCAAGAAAACAAGAAAGCAAAGGAAATTCCCCCCGCTTCAATATTGTCTTTAGGCATATTCCCTTTGTTTTATATTGACATCATTTACTGAAGAGTAAATAAGAGCAGGGCTTCCCAGGGTGGCTCAGTGGCAAAGAATCGACCCACCGATGCAGGAGACACAGGAGACGTAGGTTTGATCACTGGGTTGGGAAGATTTCCCTGGAGGAGAGCATGGCAACCCACTCCAGTGTTCTTGCCTGGAAAATCTCACCAACAGAGGAGCCTGTACCCTATGGCTACAGGCCATGGGCTCACAAAGAGCCAGATGGTACTGAAAGTGAAAGTGAAGTTGCTCAGTCGTGTCCTTCTCTGCGACCCCAGGGACTGTAGCCTATCAGGCTCCTCCGTCCATGGGATTTTTCAGGCAAGAGTGCTGGAGTGGATTGCCATTTCCTTCTCCAGGGGATCTTCCCAACTCAGGAATCAAACCCCTGTCTCCCACATTGTAGGCAGACGCTTTACCGTCTGAGCCACCCCTGGTACTGAACACACGCACAAATAAGGGTATGCACATATGTGCCATACACTTCAGTGAAGAGGGTATCTCGTGCCTAATTAAATATTATTAGAGCTTTTCAGTGATTAATTGCTTCATTCACCATGCTCCTAAGAATCAAGGATGCCCTCAAAGTGAGAGCAATTTAATTTCTGATGACCAACAAGACTGAAGTCCAGTCACATAAACCATTTCCCATACTGTTAAGTCCTCCTTTGTTGGTTTTTCTTCTTATAGTCCTCCCTCAACTATCTTCCAAAAAAAAAATATTCCTCTACTGTGTTCTAAGGAATACCATATTCTTTCAATATCATGAAGATTCCCTGGAAAAATGTATTCCCTGGGAAATTATTTTGGGAAATAGGGATTAAAGAAATGTAAACATTTCTTTTGGAGACGGCAATAGCACCCCACTCCAGTCCTCTTGCCTGGAGAATCCCATGGACGGAGGAGCCTGGAAGACTGCAGTCCATGGGGTCGCTGAGGGTCGGACACGACTGAGCGACTTCACTTTCACTTTTCACTTTGATGCACCGGAGAAGGAAATGGCAACCCACTCCAGTGTTCTTGCCTGGAGAATCCCAGGGACAGGGGAGCCTGGTGGGCTGCCTTCTGTAGGGTCGCACAGAGTCGGACACGACTAAAGCAACTTAGCAGTAGCAGCAAACATTTCTTTAGATCAAAACTTCTCAAGAACTTGAATGTGCTGTATCCTGCATTGTGAATCTCCAGAGAGGAATAGAGTATGAAGGTTTCTCCAAACTTTTTTCCCCTGGTACACACACACTCTCTCTCT
The DNA here is from genome assembly GCF_014754425.2 of Oryx dammah. Classification (NCBI taxonomy): domain Eukaryota; kingdom Metazoa; phylum Chordata; class Mammalia; order Artiodactyla; family Bovidae; genus Oryx; species Oryx dammah. Next base: position 50,417,836 of record NW_024070204.1, on the reverse strand, counting down.
CTCTTTTTTATTTTGGATTAACTTTTAAGAACAAAAGCAATGTTCTTTGGAATGTAGTTTGCCAATGTATGCAGTAATTATATTTGGTAACTGAAATTTGCTTTTTAAATATTTTGAACCTGTCAGATAGATTGGGGTGGAAGCCCAGATCTTAATGGCGGTAGGACAGTATTTAGGTGAATGGAGAATTTAGCACCACCTCTATATCACAGATGTCTTAGACACAGTCTTAGTAAGAAAATTTTCCCTCTGGAGGGAGAAACTTATGGCCTACATATCAACCAGATGGCTGGGTAACTATGTCAATTTTGCAATGGAGACATCCCATTCCTAGATAATAAGAAGAGCCCTACAGTTGACTTTTGCCCATTTCTATTTCTTTACAATAAATTTTTAGTCCATGTTCACTATGATTTGCAAAAGACATTTTGGTTTTGGAAGAGAACATGCTGGTAATTCTTTACACTGAATAGCAACAGTTGTAAAAGATGTAAAGCATCTTCCTCCTTATGCCACCTCCTGTGAAGAAGCTACCAAAAAAAGCATTTGAACTTATCACACTGAATGTATTACAGCAAGATTTATTAATTAAACTTAATTGTGAGGTCATTATAGAGAGCAAGATTTAATTGACATTTTAATAGTATGATAAGGAAAGGAGATATATGTTCAGAAGGGATCTAGAAAATCAGTTGCGCTTTATCAGGAAACCCTAATTAAATAAATCTTATGCTGCTCCAGAAACATAATTTTACAGTTCCAATCCAAATGAAGAAGGTCCTTCAATGTCCACTATATGATTTGAAACCCACTACTCTCATGTTCAGAGAAGGTAATGGCACCCCACTCCAGTACTCTTTCTTGCCTGGAAAATCCCATGGATGGAGGAGCCTGGTGGGCTGCAGTCCATGGGGTTGCTAAGAGTCGGACACGACTGAGCGACTTCACTTTGACTTTTCACTTTCATGCATTGGAGAAGGAAATGGCAACTCACTCCAGTGTTCTTGCCTGGAGAATCCCAGGGACGGGGGAGCCTGGCGGGCTGCCATCTATGGGGTCACAGAGAGTCAGACACGACTAAAGTGACTTAGCAGCAGCACTCTCATGTTACTGCACCTTTAATTTCCATTCCTTTTCCTATGGAAGATAAGTTAGGATTTTTTGATACTGTTGGTGTCTATGACCTTATTTTTATGCCTCATTAAGTAGAGCAGCAGAAAAACTGAATCCAGGCTGCACAACATTATATAAATCCTGCTACATATCACATGCTTTTTCTTTTTAACTTTACCTGCTTATTAAGACCACTATGACAATGAAGGTAAAAAATATTAATGACAGTCAATGACACAGGTACCATCTGGTAATGAGAAGGAATGAAACATATTTGGAAAATATATGGTTTCTCTAATGACTTATCTTTTATAGACTCATAATCAATTGCTTGTCATTTCAACTAGGAGGTATACAGTGGTATTAAACAGTGATGTGATTTCATCCTGGCTTTAAAATAGAACAACTTCAATAGAAATATGGAGTCCTTGTTCCAAATAAAAGTGATTTCCTTCAATTCAGGTGGATATGACTGGGAAAATAATTTGTCTGTAAAAATGAATGAATTTGAAATGTACTTTGAGAGTAATCAGAGAAGGCAATGGCAACCCACTCCAGTACTCTTGCCTGGAAAATCCCATAGATGGAGGAGCCTGGATAGGTTGCAGTCCATGGGGTCGCGAAGAGTCGGACACGACTGAGCGACTTCACTTTCACTTGAGAGTAATAGATCTCATCGATTTTAAAATATTTATTCTGCGAAGTGTGGTGAAGCTCTTATGGAAAGAAGAGTTTAAATATAGACACCTCAGTTTCTTTGGTCAATATTAGCTGAACTGTTGATACCAACTAAACATATTAAGATGTCATAGTTATTTATCTAGGAAAGGAAGTTGTAAAATGATGTTCTTCCGAGTCCCTAGACACATCAGAATTTCACCTTGAACTTAGTAACATTGTCAATTTAGTGACACGTTTAGAATTGCAATTATATTGGTACATTTTATGGGCTAAGAATTAAAACTAAGAATGTACTTTATATCAGGCATGTAACAGCTGGTTTGCTTTAGTGACATAAATACTACACAAAATGGACTGCATAGCAATTTTAATTTTTCATCATGGTTTCCCAGATTCTAATTAGCTTTTCTCTTAGCATTCATTAGCATTCTCTTAGCATTTTCTCTTATTCATATAAGACTGACAATACAGTTTCTTGAAGCTATCCTTTTACTTTAATAGAAGAACAAAAATAGGAATTAAGATTGAGAGTCATAACAACAACAAAAATGAAACATTTCATTATGCAAAGATTTGAAGAATTAACAGTCAAAAGAAACATTTAGAAAAATCTTTGGGTTATATCAATATTTTATTGAAAAATCTAAAAATTTGTTTTGAAAAATACAGATAGTACAGGTCACATCACAATATTTAAAATTCCTGTAAAGAAAGTTGACTTGAGTCCTTGTTCTCTCACTGTAATAGTTCAACACCAAAACAGCCAAAGTAACATTTTTTTAAAGTATCATTTATTTCAGTTGCACAGACATGGTGTTAATTTCTCTGCATATTTTGTTGACTCTTTTCCAGCGAAGCTCTATGAAGGTTTACAGAAAAAGCATTAGATGTATTAATGCTATTTACCTAGTGTTATTGCCACAGTACCAGTCAGATATTAAAGCATACTAAGCATCTATAGCCACAAGTTTCTTCTCAATTTGAAGGAATTTTAGGTCAATAAAGTAGACAGAATCTCAATGATTGCTCATATTCCAATCTATGGACACTGTTGAAGTTACTGTGGATTGTTTTCCAGACAGTGTGTGCTTGTTTTAAGTGGGTGTGAGATGAGTGAATGGCTAGTCTCCTGACAGGCTAATGGAAAAGCATGGGTCACATTAGAGATTAAAGCAAAGCAACACGAAATGCACAAGGCTAAGCAAAGTGTCCAAAATTTAATGCAGATGTCATGAGGAAAATGAACATTTTTGAGCACTTTGAGCTAGTGAAAGTGTTAATTGCTCAGTTGTATTCAACTCTTTGTGACCCCATAGACTGCAGCCCGCCAGGCTCCTCTGTCTTTGGAATTCTCTAGGCAAGAATATTGGAGTGGGAGGCCATTCCCTCCTCCAGGGGATCTTCCTGACCCAGGGGTCGAACCCAGGTCTCCTGCATTACAGGCAGTTTATTTTGAGCTAGGATTCCCTGTGTTTAAGAAAACAAAACCTTTTGAGAAATAAACCATTTTGGTTTTTTAATTTGGTTTCCTTTGTTTTCTTAGTGGTAGAACCTGTTTAATAGGACCAAGTGAAGCACTTAGATGTTTAAAAGATATGTCTCTCAGTTCAGCTCATGGGGTTGTGACAGGCCTCCCTGTCCATCACCAACTCCTGGAGTTTAAAGACAAGCATTTATTTTTTAGAAGGCTTTTTGCAGTATATTAATTCATTGTCTTCCTGAAAACAAGAGAAAAATAGAAAAGCTAAGTGACACTAACCCAATTTAGAAAAAAAATTAGTATGAAATAGTCAATATTGTAGGATATCATTCATGAAAATACTGATTTGTGATGGAATCTTTCAGAAAAATGATTCTATATTATTTCAAGGTCAACTTTGACAACTGATAGCACCTTTATGGTTAGTTCAGGTGCCTCAGACAACCTGATCCAGTGTAAACGTTTGTACTTCTCATCTAAAAATGGCTTCTCAAGAATAAACATACCATATCAAATTTGCAAGCCATAGATGTCTCTCTGGCTTAATAGTTTTATCCCCAGTGACCCTGGGCTGTTAGCATCATTCGTTAGGAAGACCTCACGTGTCTGGTTGCTATACCCCAGCTCTTCTCAGAGATATTACACATCCTTTAGCTTCCCTGAGTGGGAGGCACGCCAGCCTGACTAATGAAAGCTGTCACTGTGATGCGACAGGTCACCAGGGCCAGCAATACTGTTGTGACATTGCTAGATTATGGGGCAAAATGGTACTTTTAGTGTTGAAGTAAAACCTGATTCATCATCTTATACTTTTTTCTAAGCCAGCGCTTTAAAAGCATGTTATTGCTCATGTACAACTAAAAAACAAACTGAGTAAAATGAAGTCTCAGGTGGAGGAGACTTCATTAAATGTTGGTCTTTAGCAGTGGACCATAAAATGACAAAGTCTGTAAAACTGGAAAGTCCATTTACTGCCTAGGCATTAATGTGAATAAGAAAGAAATTATAATAATAATACAAATTTTGATGAGTTCAATGTGGTAAGACTCTTTGGTAAAACCATAATTTCTGTTTAAAAATCACATTTAAATGTATTGAATCAAAATTCATATTCCTAGAGCATCACTTTGAAATAATCTCTTTCACTGTATTTTAGAACCGTTGGTTCCTTAATTCTAGAAATGTCAGTGGGTGACAGATATTACCTTTGCCATTTTAAAGACAGAGAAATCAATCGTCAGAGAAGTTAATTTGTTTGTTGTTGCAGAGTCAGTGGTAAATAGAACCTGAAGACAGAGAGTGCAAATCAAGTTCATCTCTTTGTTCACTTCATCCAACACTGTAGAGAGACCATACTGCTCCTGAATCCACTGGGAGAAGCAAAACTTAAAGATGATTCTTCTCAGCAGCTTTGGAGCTCACTTTTTTTTCGGAAGCTTGACCAGAGCTGGAGAGGCAGCACTTGGCCGTGGCAGGGGGAGTGGCTTGTCATCAGGAACACTGGCATTGCCACTCACAAGCTGATGGACCTGAAACAAGTCCTTCCCTGAGTCTGTTCTCATCTGCAAATCCAAACTAACATTAATCCAAACTGACTGTACATCAGAACTATTGTGAGAATCACAAGGAATAGCAGGTGTAAAATGTACTAAAGTAGGATGCAAAGTACTCTACCAAGATGAGGTATTAGTACTAATGTTTATTATGGGTATCAGGCTTCCCAGATGGTGCTAGTGGTAAAGAACCACCGGTCAATGCATGACACGTAAGAGATGTGGGTTCTATCCCTGGGTTGGGAAGATCCCCTGGAGGAGGGCAGAGCAACAAACTCCAGTGTTCTTGCCTAGAGAATTCCATGGACACAGGAGCCAGGCAGGTCACAGTCCATAGGGCCGCAAAGAAACTGAAGCAACTTAGCATGCAAGCATGCATCATGGTACCATGAGCTAAGCTATGATAGGCAGAAGCTCTTCTATGAAGGAATCTAGGGAGGATACTGTGAGGACTTCCATGTGCAGTTATGAGGGGCCCAAGTTTCATGCTTCTTCTATTAGTGGCTGGGTCATTCTTCATCTCATGTGCTCAATTCCAGGGAAGCCCTTGAACAGCCAGTGTGCAGCTAAAGGGAATCCCAGATCCTGACTGTCACACCTGTTGCTGTTCAGTCACTCAGTTGCGTCTGACTATTTGGGGACATTATGGACTGTAGCCTCCCAGGTTCCTCCATCCATGGAACTTTCTAGGCAAGAATACTTGAGTGGCTGCCATTTCCTTCTCCAGGGGATCTTCTTGACCCAGTGATTGAACCCTCATCTCCTGCACTGCAGGCGGATTCTTTACCTCTGAGCCTCCAGAGAAGCTACACCAGTTCAGTTCAGTTCAGTTCAGTCGCTCAGTTGTGTCCGACTCTTTGCGACCTCATGAATCGCAGCAAGCCAGGCCTCCCTGTCCATCACCAACTCCCAGAGTGCACTCAGACTCACGTCCATCGAGTCAGTGATGCCATCCAGCCATCTCATCCTCTGTTGTCCCCTTCTCCTCCTGCCCCCAATCCCTCCCAGCATCAGAGTCTCTTCCAATGAGTCAACTCTTCGCATGAGGTGGCCAAAGTACTGGAGTTTCAGCTTCAGCATCATTCCCTCCAAAGAAATCCCAGGGCTGATCTCCTTCAGAATGGACTGGTTGGATTTCCTTACACCAGTTAGGGGACTTCTAATCTTTAGGTTTTAACCTAACCTTTCCTGAAAACATAGAAGGCTCTCTCTCTCTCTCTTTTTTTTTCAATTATTTTGCTCTTTTTGTTTCAACTGTCTACCAAGCATGCCACTCTAATTCTGCTAGCATTGTCTCTCTTCTAAGAGAGGTAAACAGCTGGCCTTTTGTATCTGCAGGTTTCACATCTGTGGATTCAAACAACCATAGATTGCCATTTTATATGACACTTGAGCATTTGCAGATTCGGGTAGCCCTTCCATGCTTTGAAGATTATCAGGGATGATGGTAACCAGACTCTCATATGCATGTGTGCATGTATTCTATAATCATTCTCTTCAGAATATCCTGCCACAGTCTGTCCACTGTTTTGGCCTTGAATATAAAATCTTTTAGGCCATACTTGTATTCTATTTCTTTTTTACATATGTATTAGTTTACTTGGCTGTGTCAGGTCTCAGTTCTGTCATGCGGGATTTTTTGTTGTGGCATGTGGACCCATTAGTTGTAGCACACGGGCTTAGTTGCACCACCTGGGGATTAAACCTGTGTCCCCTGCATTGCGAGGTGGATTTTAAACCACATTACCACCAGGAAAGTCCCCCATACCTGCATTTTCCTCTTTCTATTAGAAATCACTGGGAATGGTCACAGCCATGAAAAGCAACAAAAAAAAAAGGTTACTTATCTATAGATCCTTATAAATGTCAGAAGCATGAAATAAAGCAAGCAAATAAAAACCAATGATTAGGCTTGGGTAACAGCCCTGTCTATCTCTGTTCTGACACCTACATGGCTACTATATGTTGACCTGCTTTCCTTGGACTATGTCCTAAATCTATGTATTAATTTTGAATGTAATTACAATGTCAACTTACTTTTTTGGTCAGAGACAATTACACACTGTATTAAGGAGATAAACTCAGGTCTTGCTAATCACAGTGTGACATACTACTGATAATGAACAGTGAGCCCACGTATAATGAAAACGTGAGAATCAAAGACATCAAAAGTGGATGAGACACGCTTAAAACACTATTTATTGGAGAGTTAGTGTACAAAGGACATTGTCAAGGGATTAAATTCACAGTTTGTATTTTCTTAGGCTGTCCCAGCCTTGAGAGACTCGGAGGGATGGGCAGGTGGGAAATGGAATGAGATGAGCAGTTATAATAGGTTTTCTGGGGTCTCACTCCCCCTGTTATTGCAGAACCTTTGACTTTCAGTAAAACACTTTTCTAACTTTTATTTAGGGTGTGTGCAGGTGCTGTCTCACTGGCATTCTTTGGGTCCTTCTCTAGCTACAGGCCATGTTTCTTCCTTCTGATCTTCTAGCCCCTGTAAGAGATGTATAGGCTTCCACAAAGCCCACCCAGTCAACACCACCCACAAGTGCTACTAGGTACGATTATAAGGAACATCCTGCTCTTCTGCTAAAACCTTCCAGGTGTCAAAATGAGAATACAGATTCTGAGAGCTCCAATGGCTGAAGGCATGAAGCATACGGCATATTGTGTGCAGAAGGGGTAGAAAAGCCCTCCCTTCCCCCCTTTTGTGTGGGACTCTGTCCTGTGAGTATCAGAGTATTCCTGTTTTGTGAGATTTTAGTGAAAACAATGATTTCAGGTTATGCTCACCATGCCTCCTTTACCTGGGACCAAATTATGGGTCGATGGAGTAAGAGTGAGGACAAATCGTAGTGATGGATGCCATGTTGAGCCCCTGGATTTCTTTTCTCTCCACTGATGAAATGGCAAAGCATGCAGGTTCTAAGGTCATACCTGAGTCCAAGTTCCAGCTCTATTAAAAATAGTTTTGTGATTTTAGGTAATTTCCTTGACTTCTCTGCCTGACTCTTATCTTATCCACTGTAAATTAGGCATAAAATCTATGTTATAGGAATATGAACCTTCTGAGGACTGTTAAAATAATCTATAAAAGTGGCCAGAACAGAGTCAAGACTCAATAAATATCAGATACCACTTTTTTTCCCCCAAATATTCAAAGTTTCAGAAAATCTAATTCTTACTATGAAAAAGTAAGATAAACTAATCTTAAATAAACACAGAAAAAACTTTATAGGAGATTTTGGTATGCATAGAATGGGAATTACTTATATCTTCAGGAAGAAAAAAGTCATCTTCTCATCTCATCTCCCTAAGTTAATTTGTAGAGCGGGTAGAAGCTAGTTATGTAACAAATTTACATGCTGGGTAACAATTTCATTTAGGACATCTCTACAAATGTGTGTATTTATTTTTGTTTGATTTTTTTTTTAATTGTCCAGATAGTGCCAAATATCTTGATTGATCTCCTATTTTTTCCTCCATGACTGGATTAACTGCACTGATGGAATGAAATGAATATTTTTGGCTTAGTGTAAATTGTAGCTTTAATGTCTCTATTTGTGATTTTCTTTATGTGTCAAATGAGAGTTAATCATACATTCTAAGAGATACAATGAGAAATAACTAGTGAACCTCATCAAAATACTCTAAAAAGCAAAATGTCCTATAAATAATAATGATAAATGCTAAGTACAACATTGAGGACCCTGTTTTATTCCTAAAATAAAGCATTTCCATTAAATTAACATCACAAGAAATGGGAAATTACCATACATTGAAGTTAGGTTAGATTTCTGGCCCATTTTTCATGTACACAGGAGAAAGAAAAGATGAGTTGCAGTCAGGATGAGAATCTAGACATTTTCCCCAGTGTAAGTAAAACAGAGAGCTAGTTATATTTTGTGAATTGTATCTGCTGTGTCATCTCTAGGGGAAACCTATAAAATTAAAGAAAACAAGCTTCAAAAATTAAATTTCATCTTCTTTTCACATAGGTACTTTGAAGCATTAAGTTCAGTTTCCAAAAAGGCCCTTAGTAGTGGAAGGTTTTGGTTGAAGAAATAAACTCTTATGTTATGCTAATTGCCTCAGAGGATTTCATTGCATAACATTCTTTTATTCATGAGTGGTGAATGCCAAAACTTATTTCAAAGTATAATGATGAATATGCTAATATAAATTTTGTTCTATCCATAAATGATTGAATATCTTACAGTCAAAAACTGGTTTATGATCACAATGTGAAAGCTGAACTGAGGGGGTTGTTAGGGGTTTTCTTGACCTCTTTTGCATAAAAAATACCACATAGAATCAGGTTGCTACAAATAAATGTGTACAACATCTATTCTTCCCTTCATTTGAATCAACTCAAGCCATCACATGATATTTACTAATGTTAAAGCTCAGTATATTTAATATTTTTTTCCATCTTTTGTTACAGTGGTGGTTCGAGGATTTTAAGATATCAAGTCATTAGCTATAAAACAATTCCTGATATTTACTTGTTGAAAGTTACAGTTTTGAGGAGAAAGGATGAAATCCAATATTACTTATACTGAATCTAATAAGATTTGAAGATGGTCCTGAAAACAGTTAAGAAGATTGACTAATGGGAATAATATTGCCAAATCAAAAACTGTGCAATGTATCCAAAACAGATAACATTCATGAGAACAAATAGCAACTAAAGAAATAGTATTTAAAAGCTACCAAAAAAATTAGATCATTGTCAAAATAACAGCACACTCTTGATAATATGACATAGGTTTTACATTATTTTATTTTTTTCTGAGGGTATTAGGTACAATGCAGTATTTGTGTGTGTGTTTGTTACTCAATCATGTCAAACTTTTGCAACCCCATGGACTATGGCCTGCCAGGATTTCCTGTCCATGGAATTCTCCAGGCAAGAATATTGGAATAGGTAGCCATTTCCTACTCAGTGGCTCAGATGGTAAAGAATCTGCCTGCAATGCTGGAGACCCGGGGTCGATCCCTGGGTCTGGAAGATCCCCTGGAGAAGGAATTGGCAATCCAATCCAGTATTCTTGCCTGGAGAATTCCATTGGTAGAGGAGTCTGGTGGGTTACAGTCCACGGGGTCACAAAGAGCAGATGCAAATGAGTGACTGACACTGGATGATCACTGGAGGTGCGATCCATGCATCTAAATTATCAAGTCTGAATATTTAAATTGTCTTTTAAGCACTGAGCTTCAGAAATCCACATCACTTAAATAATCAAATTCAGCATTTAAATATCAAGCTATAGGGTATTATGCTGATTGTATTTTATTAGAGTTGATTGTCAGTTTTACAGATTTAAAGGGATTTGAGAAGTTATTAGGATGTGAATGAGACTTCCCTGGTGGCTCAGATGGTAAAGCATCTGCCTACAATGTGGGAGACCTGGGTTAGGTCCCTGGGTTGGGAAGATCCTCTGGAGAAGGAAATGACAACCCTCTCCAGTACTCTTGCCTGGAAAATCCCATGGACGGAGGAGCATTGTAGGCTACAGTCCATGGGTAGCAAAGAGTAGGACATGACTGAGTGATTTTTCTTACTTACTTTACTTAGGATGTGAATGAGGAAGAGCTGTCTCTTGTTTGTGGGTGGTTTTAACAGAGTAATTAAAAAGTGTCCTTAGGAGCTGCTAAGCTGCTAAGTCACTTCAGTCGTGTCCGACTCTGTGCGACCCCATAGACGGCAGCCCACCAGGCTCCCCCGTCTTTGGGATTTTCCAGGCAAGAACACTGGAGTGGGTTGCCATTTCCTTCTCCAACGCGTGAAAGTGAAAAGTGAAAGTGAAGTCGCTCAGTCGTGTCCGACTCTTAGTGACCCCATGGACTGCAGCCTTCCAGGCTCCTCCACCCATGGGATTTTTCCAGGCAAGAGTACTGGAGTGGGGAGCCATTGCCTTGGGAGAGGGTGGGACAAATGGAGAGAGTAGTATGGAAACATATACATTATCATATGTAAAACAGATAGCCAGTGGGAATTCACTGTATGACAGGGAGCTCAAAGTGGTGTTCGGGACAACCTAGAGGGCTGGGATGGGGTGGGAGGCGGGAGGGAAGTTCAACAGGGAGAGGACATATGTGTACCTATGGCTGATTCATGTTGATATATGGCAGAAACCAAGACAGTATTGTAAAGCAATTATCCTTTGATTAAGAAGGAAAAAAAAAAGTGTACTTGGATTAGCTGAGTCAGACTGTTCTTCTTGTTCTAAAGTGGGTATTTACCATCTCTAAGATTAAAAGCCCAAAATATCTCGTCCTTACACGTCAATCATGTTGTTCAGATTTTCGCACCACTCTCTCATATTTCTGAATGCACTGTGATGTTCATTGTGGGGATTTGCCATTCTCTGTGTACAACTTTTTTGAAAGCTATTTTCAGAAGGCAATTAATTTTAAACTATTAACAGAAGACATTTATGGATTTGAGGTTTTAGCATTCATATTAGCATTTCTGAATCATTTCTCTAAAATTCTCAAGCTTATCAAGACTCTTGGGTTTATTTATAGACAACCGCCTCTTAAGCAAGTACCAAAAGTTAGGCTTCCTATTGGAGATTTAGTGCTCAGCGACTTTTCTCTTTTCTGGCTGGTTTCTTGATATTTGTCTTTTTTAGTAAAAAAACAACAATCCCCCCAAACCTGATAGTTCTTCTTCCTAATTAAGACATCAGTTTTTGTAAATGAAACATTTTATAAATAAAAATTACTTTATATTCAGACTTCTTTTATAAAATCTATACTGGGGAAATTGATTGTCACTTCCCATTCTGGACTATTTCTCAAATAGCCAGTTTTTATTTTACAAAATGGAGTATGTTTTTTAAATTAGAGGGCCTCTTCAAAATCGTATGCTCCAATCTACACACCTATAGAGAAAAGATTTTGTTCAGAAGACGTGATTTGGTCTAGAAAGAAATCAGATCTGTGTAATAATGCAAAATGGAAGGGGCTGCTGTGATTTATTTTCCATGAGTGACATTTTACTAGCTGTTTTGTCTAAATTCAGAATTGGATTTACTACAAAAGTAACATAATTTTGCTGACAAAGTCTCCTTTTACTTCCTGGGAAGCTGCACAGCATATTCATAAGAATACACATTTTGTAGAGGTTGCAAATTAGTTTAACTGATATCCGTTAGACCATAGCCTCTTCCACATCCATTTTCTCTCTTGTCAGGTAGCATTGGAGTGGCCACATTTTGAGAATTTGGTACGAAGTGATGTCAAATTGGGAATACATTTACTGTAAGATGACTTTAGAGAGTGATGGTCCATAAATTTATATGAGCTTCAGCTCTGATCTTGAATTTTTCTCTTTCTCTACACTATCATTAAATTAGTGTTCCAGATTTGAGAACATAATGTATCAAAGCATTTGATAGATATTTAACAGGGTGCTTTATTTTATCCTTCAGTAATAGATGAAAAGGGTAGTTTAGAGTATAAAATGGAGAATTTAAAGGTGGCTGAGAAATTGGTAAATGTTATTCACCTTGGATTCTGTCTTTATGATTTTGATATTTGGTATTTACCCTGGAATTTTGCATTAATTTTGATTTAAAAAATTATGCATTATAACACTATCTTTATTACTGAGTTTTTTTGCATTCCCTTGCCCCAATTTTGTGCCCAAGTGGGTACCTCACCTACCCTACCCTGGTCCTTCTTAGTTGTTGATCCCAAGCCTTATCCCACATTCAAAGTATTTAATAATAATTTGATATAGCTAATAAACCATATTTATTGATATATAGATTATACAAGGCTAGAGAAGATGAAAGATTTAGAGCATCTAAAAAGCTGACCAAAAGTCAAAAGATGAAATGAAGTAAAAGTAAAGACCTTACTTAAACTCAAAAAACCAATTGCAAAAACAAACAAAAAAGAGCTAGTTTACTAAGAGCTCATGTGAAATATGACCTGGTTTTAACCTGACAGTAAGCTCAAAATGAATTAGAAATATGATGTATGCCTCTAATAGCCAGGTTGTTCTCAGACCTAACTCTTCCCTATCTATACTCTGTAAATCAGGGTCTAAGCTCCCCTGGCCTCTAGTTTCTGGTTACATTCAGCCGATGCTGGGCCTTGACTGACAGCTGACAAGAGCCGAGCAAGAGTATTTCTTTTTCTCTATCCCCAGTGTCCTGTGGCTCTCATTATCGCAAATCATAGTTGGTCTTAATTACCAGCTTCTATTGTGCAGACCTGGCTCTGGGTGCCATTTCTGGGGGTGGTAATTCTTCCTGCTTTGGCTAATCCCTTGGATGCCTTCGTATCCTCTATTTGGCCTCACAGTTCGTCTATCACATGTGAAACCCATTCCTTCTATTTTCGTTCCCTAAGTTTACAAGTTGTAGAGAGGCTTCTCTTGGCTGAATTCTGACTGATAATAACCTCAAGTTACAGTAATAAAAAGATGTGTTTGAAGACACAGGAGAATCCACTGTGCAACTGGAGTATTAAACTTAAAGTATGACATTAAAAATAGATGTGGTGTAGAAGAGAGGCTTGGACATCTTCTTTTTAAGAGGCACCCTTTAATTCTCAGTTTCACCACCTACTAGCTATGATCTTGCATGAATCAATTGCTTCTGCAAGCCTGAATGTATAGACCTATAAAATGGTGATGATGGTAGTATTTATTCTGTAGGCTGAGATGCTCACATAAAATATGTGACAGAGTTTTATAAAATATAAGACTGGTGTTATTGCTCTTGTTATGTCATTGGAGGAACTGATGACCAAGTAGAAAGAGAAGTCTGAGAGAAGAAATGGTAGTAATCTGCATATATGAAGGAATTTCGTGTAGAAGAGAAGCGATCTTTTTATACAGTATGATAATGGAAAGAAGAGTGTCCAGTAGATGGAAATTCTAGGAAAGCATACTTTGGCTCAGCATACAGCAGAGCTTTTCAGTAAGTAGGACTCTTCAGAAATCTGAAGGGCCATTTTAGGAAGTATTCTGATTTCTGATCATATTCCTGCAGAGCCTCACATGGGTGAGATGGTAGTTCTTTAAGTAATAACAGTGACAATAGTAATAACATTTATTGAGGGCTATCAAGTGTCGAGTTTTGCTCTAAGTACTTAATGTGTATTAATTGATGTAATTCTCACAATGATCAAAAGATGCAACTGAACTGCTTTTCCAGGTGAATAAACTGAGGGACAGAAAGAGTAATTTCCAACATTACAAAACTGATAAGTGGAAGATCTACAGGCTGTGGTTCTAGGGATTTTTAGTATCTATATCAATTCAGTTCAGTTCAGTTGCTCAGTCGTGTCTGACTCTTTGCGACCCCATGAATTGCAGCACGCCAGGCCTCCCTGTCCATCACCAACTCCTGGAGTTCACTCAAACTCAGGTCCATTGAGTTGGTGATGCCATCCAGCCATCTCTTCCTCTGTTGTCCCCTTCTCCTCCTGCCCCCAATCCCTCCCAGCATCAGGGCCTTTTCCACTGATAAGAAATGCTTAATAAATGTGTTTTGGCTCAAGACATTTTTTTATAATTGTGTTATCTGAATGCTTTTCTTTTATATTGTAGAATCTGCGTTAGGCCTTTTTCAAACTGATTGTCTTGTTCCCTGAGTACCCCCAGTGCTTAGCACAGGTCTTGGACATGTTATCAGTATACGTGGTAATGTTTGTTGAATGAACAAATACTATTTGAGTGATAAGTATTCACATATGTGATAATGCAGCATACGCTCTCTGGCTAATGCATTTCTAATAACTGACTGCAAAGAGGTGGTGATCAGAGCTCTGCTTTGTGCCCCCTCCCTGGGGTATCAGTCTATGCTAAATACTCTAAGTAGGGCTGTTCTCATACTTTAAGTGTAATCTACAGACATCATAAATTGGAGTCTCTATGAGCACTTGCTAAAAACTTCAGACCAATAAATCAGAATTTCACCAGAGGGACCCAGGTACATTTTAAACATGTTCTGAGGTGATTCTCAGATATACAAAAGCTTGAGAACCATAGCCCTTGTCCCTTCGGCCAGTGAAGAAGGCCGGGAACTCCTTTAGGAAACCTAACTGCTGTTATTCAGTTGCTAGGTTGTGTCTGACTGTTTGTGATCCCATGAACTGCAGCACACCAGGCCTTCTTGTTCTTCACTAACTCCTGGAGTTTGCTCAAACTCACGTCCATTGAGTTGATGATGCCATCCCACCATTTCATCGTCTTTTGCCCCTTTCTCTTGCCCTCAATCTTTCCCAGCATCAGGGTCTTTCCCAATGAGTCAGCTTTTTGAATCAGGTGGCCAAAACTTCAGCTTCAGCATCAGTCCTTTCAATGAATATTCAAAGTTTATTTCTTTTAGGATTGACTGGTTTGATCTTGCTGCCCAAGGGACTCTCGAGAGTCCTCTAGCACCACAATTCAAAAGCATCCATTCTTCAGTACTCAGCTTTCTTTGTGGTACAGCTCTTACATCCGTACATGACTACTGGAAAACCATAGCTTTGAGTATACAATCTTTGTGGCCAAAGTGGAAACCTGGAATCAGACTCAAAAAAATCTTCCTGTCTGGGTGCCTGCCCATCACTGCATGTAGCAAGTGGATTCAGGAGAGAGATAAGAGGCAGAAGACTTACCTCTGGAGCTAATCTCAGAAGCCCTCTGATGTTCCTAAAAATAAGTGTTAAAGAACAGAAGCCATGTCTTCTGTCACTTAGAAATATTTACTTCTTGACTATGTGATGCTTCTGTGGAAATGGTAGAACAGTTAGCTCCAGTGTTCTCAGAGAACAGGATGTCTTGAGTGTGTGTGTGTGCACAACTCTTTGAGACCCCATAGACTATAGCCCACCAGGCTCCTCTGTCCTTGGGATTTCCCAGGCATGAATACTGAAGTGGGTAGCCATTTCCTTCTCCAGAGGACTTTGCTGACCCAGGGATTGAACCTGTGTCTCTATGTCTCCCACATTGGTATGCAGGTTCTTTACCACTAGTATGGCATAATCCAGGATAAAAGGACAAAATCCACACTCTCTGACCAGAGCTTTGACCTGGAAGCCAGCTAATGGAGCTTTCACAGTAATGGTGCAATAGTTTTCTCTTAGCTGTGGTCTTATCACTGTTAATCAGCCAAATGTATGTACAGATGCCAAATGTATATGTTAGGACTTCCTTAAGGGAAAGTTTATGCTCTCAATTTGGTGTCAAAAATGCACTAGTAACATTGACAATTGCTGATGAATATTATAGTTTTAATCATCTTGGCTCTGACAGTGAACTACATCAAATCTTAGGAAGTCAGAGAAAGTTATAATTCAAGGATAGAAACCAATGCCAGATATATATTGGAACAGACACAATTCTATTCCAAACACGATAGAATAAACCTTCTATATCCATCAGTTAAGTGCTTAGCTCTGTTCTACGCGCAATTGGAGAGACCCAGGAAAAGACAGAACCTTCCCTCACAGAACAGTAGTTGAAAAATGAGGATATCCATATTCAGTACAGCAACACACCAGGTAGTTAAGACTACTTCATAGATCTGGAATCTTTGAGTGCATCAGTTTACCTGATGGCTAGTTTCAATATGGATTTCACCCCCAGAATTTCTGATTCAGTGTCTGAGTTGTAGCTTGAGAAGTCACATTTCTAATAAGCTGCCAAAAGCACTGAGGCTGCTGATCCTGGAACACACTTGGTGAATCACTAGGCTAAATTAGGGCTTCCCTAGTGGCTCAGATAACAAAGAATCTGCCTGTAATGCAGGAGACCCAGGTTTCATCCCTGGGTTGAAAAGATCCCATGGAGAAGGGTATGGCCACCCACTTCAGTACTCTTGCCTGGAGAATCCCATGGATAGAGGAGCCTGGTGGGCTACAGTCCAGTTTGGGGTTGCAAAGTGTCAAACATGACTGAGTGATTAAGTACAACACAGCACAGGCTAAATTTTGTGGAGCATTTGGTAAAAGTGTGTGTGTGTGTGTGTGTGTGTACACACACACATATACATTCAAGAAAGAATGACTAGGACTCATAAAAATCTTTCTGAGACTAAGGCTTTCTAAGTGGGAAAGTACGGATGTTCCTGCATCAATGGGTACTAGGCTTAACTGTTATGTGAAAAAGTGAGACACAAGATTGCATGGGCAACTTGACATTACATGCTCTTAGATCATCTCTTCTCATGGATAAACAGTGCCAGTTCTCACAACCTTTCTTTGTATGGCAGGGATTTCAGACCCTTGATCAACCCTTCAACATCCATTTTCCTTTCTCTGGAAGTCCTCCCGTCCTCTTGTCTCTTCAGGTGTGGGTGAACACAACGAGGTGGGTCTAAGCAATGTACACTCGTAGAACTCCTACCACCAAGGGGCTGGGCACAGTGCTTCTGTTAAGGCTGTCTCAGACTACTGTTCTCTCATTCTGAGTGCATATTAAGCAAAGCCTGTCTTTCTTAAAAATATATTACAATGTATTAAAATTGTGGAGTCAAGCTTTTGAGCTTAAAAACAGTAATTTATTCAATCACATTGTATGTAACACACATGCGCACACGTATACAAGTGCAAGTAAATCTGAATAAGATGCCACCTAGTTAACAGTACCAATGTCAATGTCCTGATTTTGAGATTGTGCTATAATTATGAAATATGTAATCATTTGGGGGAAATTGGGAGAAGGGTATATAGGATCTCTCTGTTGCTTTTTGGCAACTTCCTGTAAGTTTGTCAATATTTTTAAATAAAATATTTAAATAAAACTAGTATTTTATAATATTTGAGACCACTCATTGATCTTTGGCTCAACTTCTCTGGTTGTATTTTCAATTATTTTTAACGTGTGCCTTTCATTATCCAAACGTGATGAATTCTGGTTTCACCACTCGGTGACCTTATGCACTTCTTTTGTTAACCCCCTCTTGGCACTCATTTTCTCAGTTTTACAATAATAGCACCCACGTTAGTCATTTTAAGGATTCAGTGAGTAAACATGTGCCTAGAACAGCACCTAGCACATAGTAAGCATCTAAAAATACTGGTAATGATGAAAGTGATGCTAATGATGATAAGATGATGTACTTGTGCTCATCTTGATCTCTGGACAATCCTGTCTCCTAATGACCTGCCATTCTACCACCAGTGCCAAGCCCTACTGACTGCTACAGGTTCAGCCATATGTAGGAAGTGTAGAGAGGCAAGGATTTAACATAAGGATGCAAGTGCTTGAAGAACTACAGGAAACAAAGGTCAGGAAGGCTACTGCTGGTTCTCTGCTGGTGATGTTCAGAGAATTGAGAAGTTCAAACAATCACAGGAAATTACCATTAAGATTCACAGCTGCTTGGAGCATGAACATAGGTAATTCTTAGGAAAATGCCAAAAGCTACTAAAAAAAAAACAAAAAACCCTCAACTATACTATAGTTCATACATTGACTTGCTATTAGTCAAAGGAACTATAATATGGCATGTATATTTTACTCTTTTACTTCCACATTCTTTTAGTGCCTATCATGGGCAAAATCTTACCCAAAATACAACTAGCAAGTGATGAGTGGAAATGCAGCTCTCAGTCTTCTAGCCCCTAAAATGCAGAAGAAAGACTGAAGAGAATAGAGGTGTTCTAACCTGAGGATAACAACAGGCATTATTCTTCTCTTAAATACTTTGATCATCATCCCAGCCACCTCACACTAGTATTGCACCTTCTTTATACCTATTATTTGGAGGAACTTCTTACATATGGCCTTATATTGTAGCCATTCATGAATGTGGATTACATCTCTTACTAGATATGGACTTCTGGAAATTTAAAACAACTTCTGTCACATAACAGATTCCCAATACATATTTATTAAATAAGGGAATATATTAACATATCCTATTTCTGTTTTTTAGTCCTTTATTGTTTTATATTCATGGAAATCTACAATGGATCAAACTCTAGAATCTAAGGAACAGAGAGAGAAGGAAGAATCATTCAAATAAAGAAAAACTGAGTGATCTATTTAATATCTTCTAAAAGTACTTACAGTGTTTCAATAAAACCAGAACATTTGAAACAAGTGTTGAATTCTCTACTGAGGTTGGATAGCGTCTTTGTGATGGCTTTCCACCTGTTGCCTTCCCAGACACCTGTCATGGCTTAGGATGTGCTCTGGTCTCCTTCAGCATCCATATCTCATTCTATATGCAGGCAAAGCTGCATGAAAGTAAAGGAAACAACTGAGTTCAGACTAACTCATAGAATAAGCTGAGAGCAGTGAAGACACGTCATTGAATCAGGTATCTGGTCTTATAGTTTTACTGACTTACATTGAACTCACTTTAAGGATGCAGTGTTCTACTTTTGGAATAACTGTGCTGTATGCAGGAACAAACAGTGTATTGCAGTTCAGAAGCAGCCACACATCTGAGAAATACAGTAGTGCAATTAGCAGCTGCTTCCCTAATAAACTTTTTTCTTTTCCTGTGGGGCTAAAATTTTTCACTGAGGCAGCTGTTAATTTCCAAATCAAATTCTGCTGGGTAGAGAATGACTATTTATAGAGGTTCTTTTTGGGAAATTCTGAGAAAGACACTAGCTAGAACTGACATTTTGTGATCATGAACTTATTCTGATCTTTTAATTTTACTTTTTATCATGACTTTGGCAAAAATCAATGTAGTTAAGAATTCATCAGTGCATTATACACTGGGTCATTCTATCTGGATAACTTACACTCTTTCAAAGGCAGCTTATACAAGGGTCCTTATTATTTCCTGATAAAAGTTGCTGCCTCTGAAATGGAGAAAAATTATTTCAGGGACTGTGTGAGGGGATAAATCTATTAGTAATAACTTGTTAGTTGTGCCAGGTGGAAGGAATATTCCATCAATGACCCAATGACTCTGCCTTCAACTGTGTTCAGTTCGTGGCCAAAATTAGGAAGACACCTTTGGTATCCTTAAGTCCTTTGGATACTCTTTTCTTCCCTTATTTCATGTCCTATCCCTCTCAGATGTCTCGTGAGGTTTTATCTATCTTTTATAATCTGCTCCTAGGGGGAAAAAATCAATAGTTTACATGTTCATCCAAATGTATTCTTTAATCTAATTTAGAATGCACATGAATCCCTCATATAAAAGAACTTAAGGTTTCCAGAGCCAGGTAAATATGGTGATTGAAGGGACATCATATTCTCTCATGCAGCCTTAAAATTGTGTGTGGGCAGTATGATCTGGTGTGCGAGGAATATGGGTACTAGCTCAGAGTGGTGAAAAATCCTTTCTGTTCATCCTGAAGCAGGAGCTTTCCTTTCATAATCTCACTTTCTGTCTCTATAAGATGAGAGAAATGCAGGAGTTCATTGTGAGGACTGAGATGATCATTGCAGTACTCAGCTGTGTTCTTGCTTTTGGTGTATGTGCGTGCATGTATGCTCAATCATGTCTGACTCTGTGACCCCATGGACTGTAGCCCACCAGGCTCCTCTGTCCATGGAATTTTCCAGGCAAGAGTACTGGAGTGGGTTGCCATTTCCTTCTTCAGGAGATCTTCCTGACCGGGGATTGAACCCACGTCTTTTGTGTCTCCTGCAATGGCAGGCAGATTCTCTATCACTGAGCCACAGGGGAAGCCGTCTATTCTTCATGTTCTCTTTTTATTTGATCTCTCACTTGTGGTTGACTCAATGACAACTCCATCCTGGAAACGGTCTTTCTCTTTGGCTTCCTAAACCCAGCACAATTCTGGTTCTCCACTATCTCCCTGGCTACTTTCTTCCAATCTTCCTTACTGGAATTGTTTCTCTTTAAATGCTGGAATTCTTTAAGGTACAGGCCCCAGTTTCCTCTTCTCCCCTCCTGCTTCAATTCTGACATCTTTGCAGATAACTCACAGTAGTGATTTCTAGCTCTGATCTCTCTTCTGAGCTCCACTTCCTAAAGTCATCTTGGAAGCCTCAAACTAGATTAAACTCAGCATTTCCAAAATCGAACTTTCAATCTTTAGGCTTAATTCCTAAGCTTATTTCAGTATTCCGTTTCTCAGTGATTAACCCTTACTTTCACCTATCCAAACAGTTGTGTGGGTCTAAAAGCTCACAATATTATAGACACCTCCCTCTCTCACTCACCAAATTGTCAATATTTTACCAAAAAGATCCGTCCACGTCTTTCCATGCATACCATAGCATGTTATAATCATCTCTCAGTCATTGATCTGCTCTGCTCTGTTCTGCCCCCCACTGTCCAACCTCTTCTTTACCTTGTGGTCAGACTTACACTTCCCTCCAAAGGCAAGCTAATCATGTTGCCTTCCTCTTCCCTCTCTAGACTTAAAACTCTTTAACTGCTTCCCATTGCAAACTTGCAAACAAAGCTTCCTAAGATGAATCATAAGGCTCCCCAGGGCATAGCTCTGAGCTGCTTCGCCATCCCTTACTCCCTCTTGCCCTTCTCTGCTGGGTCCAAGCCTTCTGGCTTCAGGTCAATGTTTCATATTTTTTCGACTTTCTTTCCGCCACTGGGCCCTTGCACAAGCCATTCCATTTTTCTGATATGCCCTCAACTTCTACCATCTTCCATCTAGTTAACTCTTCCTCTTTCTTCAGATCTTACCTTAATCAACACTTCTCCAGGTAAACCTTTCCTAATCTCCCTTATAAAATCTAATCTTCCTGTTTTAGACTCATGATACCTTATATCTGTCCATTATATCATCTAGAGCAGAGGTCCCCAGCATCCTGGCTTCCAACCAGTACCTCCTATTAGGTACTATTGATCCCATTAGATACTATTAGGTACTATCAATCCTCCTATTGATCCTATTAGATAAGCAGTAGTGTTAGAAGTAAAGTGCACAATAAATGTAATGTACTTGAATCATCCCCAAACGACACTCCACCCTTGGTCCATGGAAAAATTGATCGTCACAAAATAGGTTCCCATTGCCAAAAAGTTTGGAGATCACTAATACATCATTAGGCAAAGTTGTAATTTTATATCTGTTTTACTTCTATTTATATGATTGTTCATGTAATTATCTGACTCTTTCACTTCTCTGTACGGACTGTACACTGAATGCTTTATTATAGCAATAAATAAGATTTGTCCACCACTGGATTCCTGTACCTGGTAAAGTGGTTGATACATTGTAGTGGCTAAATTAACATTCGTTAAGTGAATTTCATGGGTTTGTTTAAAAGTATACTTGTGTATCTATTTAGGTAATATTTCCAGCATTTTCTTACTCAGTTCACTCTCAATGCAATTTATTCAACTCTTTTCTTCTTATTTCTATGTGAGCCTTCTCATCACCAAGCTATAAGTTGCCTGTCATCCTCCTGGGAGCTATATTAATGAATCCTTGCTTTCTGGAGCAGAAAAGGCTACACTGGTATAAAAGAAAACAACAAACCCTTGTCTACTGAGAAAAAAATTTTTTTTTTAATTTCTAGAATTGAGAGAAAATTTGCCATAATTTCTTACTGAAGGATATGAAAAATGAGATCATAATGTTAGAACAAAATATCAATAGTGGCAATATTTTTAATTGCCAGTATTCCTTAAAGCAAAATGTATAATGCTCTAATACACTTTTAATCTCTCAAGTTATAATTCTTTGTGTCTTGTGGATATTGTACAAACATCAATTTGGTGAATTGATTCTGGCTTCTTCTTGGGGACAGGATTTTCTCACTAACTCTTTTCATATTGAAGAGACAGTAGTTGGAAAGAAGTTATAATTAAGACTCTAAGTTCAGTAAAATTTCCAAGGTTTCAGATAAATAGAATTGGTGAAGACTGGATTTTTCTCCAAATATTTTTATACAGCCATCATGTTCAATCTTAGTGTTCTTTTCCCCAAACTTGATTTCTCACTGTCATGCTTCCATTCTACCATCCCTTACTCTACCATTTTTGAACATCTACCACATAAGTCTTGTTTTTCAATTGCTCCTTGCAAGTATATCATCCAGAATTAGACAAATTGCTCCAAGAATAACCTACTCAGTGAAAGAGACAGGGGAAACACCTTCTCTCTTTGTCAGTTTTGCTTGCTATAATAAAAGTATCATAGACTGTGTAGCTTAAACAATAGAAATTTACATCTCTGTGTGTTGGAGGCTGGGAAATCCAAGATCAAGGTGGTCACCAATTTGGTTTCTAGTGAGAGCCCCCTTCCTGGCTTTCAGATGGAACTCTTCTTGCCATGTCCTCATATAGAAAAGAGAGAGAGACGATTAGCAAACTCTCTTATGTCTCTTGTCAGGAGAGCACTGATCCCATCATGAAGACTCCATCATTATGATCTAATTGCCTCCCAAAGGCCCCCTCTCCAAATAGCTTCCCAAAACATGTGGATTTTGGGGGAAGCATAAAAGTGCAATCATGGTATCACAAAATTTACTACTATAGCTTCAGGGAATCCTCAGTCTACTTTCTCAACACTCAGATCATATCAATATCTTGCACTGAGAGGATTATTTTCCAGGTTCTTTCACTGTATTGGGTCAGGTCCTCCCCACTATCTCCCTCAAAATACACAATCTTCTTCTTTATCCCCATATCTGTTAATATCACAGCCATTTCTTTCCTGGATCACTGCAGTAGGCTCATGTCTACTCATTCTGCTTATATTCTTATCTCTTATCAGTTCAGTCACTCAGTTGTGCCAGACTCTTTGCGACCCCATGAACCGCAGCATGCCAGGCCTTCCTGTCCATCACCAACTCCTGGAGTTCACCCAAACCCATGTCCATTGAGTTGGTGATGCCATCCTACCATCTCATCCTCTGTCGTCTGCTTCTCCTCCTGTCCTCAATCTTTCCCAGCATCAGGGTCTTTTCAAATGAGTCAGCTCTTCGTATCAGGTGGCCAAAATAATGGAGTTTCAGCTTCAACATCAGTCCTTCCAATGAACACGCAGGACTTATCTCCTTTAGGATGGATTCGTTGGATCTCCTTGCAGTCCAAGAGACTCTCAAGAGTCTTCTCCAACACCACAGTTCAAAAGCATCAATTCTTTGGCACTCGGCTTTCTTTATAGTCCAACTCTCACATCCATACATGACTACTGGAAAAACCATAGCCTTGACTAGATAGACCTTTGTTGACAAAGTAATGTCTCTGCTTTTTTTTTTTTAATTTATTTATTTATTTTTAATTTTTACTTTACAATTCTGTATTGGTTTTGGCATAGATGCTGTCTAGGTTGGTCATAACTTTCCTTCCAAGGAATAAGTGTCTTTTAATTTCATGGCTGCAATCACCATCTGCAGTGATTTTGGAGCCCCCCAAAATAAAGTCAGCCACTGTTTCCAGTGTTTCCCCATCTATTTGCTATGAAGTGATGGGTCTCTTATAGTAGTTATTTTATTGTTGTGTATCAAAATTCTCTGAAACTAAGCAGTTTAAGATGACAAAATTTATTATATCAATCACATAGTCCATGTGGGTCAGGAATCCAGGAGAGGTTTAGATAGGTAATTTTGGTTGAGGGTCACTCACGCTGTTCACCAGCAGTTCATTCATTTGAAAACTTCTCTGGGGCTGCTGCTGCTGCTAAGTCGCTTCAGTCGTGTCTGACTCTGTGCAACCCCATAGACGGCAGCCCACATGGCTCCCCTGTCCCTGGGATTCTCCAGGCAAGAACACTGGAGTGGGTTGCTATTTCCTTCTCCAATGCATGAAAGTGAAAAGTGAAAGTGAAGTTGTTCAGTCATGTCCGACTCTTAGCGATCCCATGGACTTCAGCCCACCAGGCTTCTCCGTCCATGCGATTTTCCAGGCAAGAGTACTGGAGTGGGGTGCCATTAAGCTAACTTTCAAGTTCACTCATGTGGTTGCTCCTCACCATGTGAGTCTCTCCACAGAGCTACATGTAACATAGCACCTGGCTTCCCCCAGAATGAGTAATCTTAGAGAGAGACAGAGACATCAAGATAGAAACCACAGTGTCTTTAGTACCAAATCTTGGACATGGTAGGCTGTCACTTCTGCTGTACTCCATTGGCCATAGTGATCGATCCTGGAACCATGTAGGAAGGGAATAGACAAAGGTGTGAACTCAATGAGGTGGGGAACATTAGGGGTCTTTTTGGAGACTGGATGCCACCTCTTCTTACAATCCACCCTCTACCAAAAAGATTACAGAATTTCCCTGTATAAGACCCTCCAATGATTTTCCCTGATGCTTAAGATAAAATTTCTAATTCTGTTTTTCCTATTGGGTAGAAGTTCCATTCAGGAACCCAGATTTCTTTCACTTTGTGGATTTACCCTAGTCTTTGTTCTTGACAAATGGTGAAAGAGACAGCAGGGGTGTACCTGTATGTTAAACTTTTTAACCTCTAAATGGCACATGTCATTTCTGCTCACACTTCGTAACCCAGAAATCAGCTTGTAAATCCACCCACTCGTACATAAGGAAGTAGAGAAATAACTTGCTGTGTTCAGTGGGTACCACTTTTAAGGTATGCTTTACAGCTTGAGTTTTCTGACAATAAGTGTTTCTACAGGACTAGGAAGGAAAATTTTAACCTAATACTAGATATCCTTATTAATTAATTATAATAAAAGTCACTAGGGCATACTGAAAGAGAACGTGATGACAGTGAATGATATAGCAAAATGACATCATCAGCCTGGGAAACCCACAGTGGTAATTTCAATACTTTGGGCACTATTTTCTAGCAGTTCCTTTACATACTAATGTCGTCTTTCATTGGCATCTTTTGAGGCAGCTTCCTGATTACTCTGAATACATTATTTCCCTCTCTAGATGACCCAGCCTGGACACTATGAGTCTAGCACCCCATTCTCACATGGAAAATGGAATTCATGTGACTGTCACCCAAAATGACAGCTTACATCATCTCAGAAAGAGATCACTTGGTTTGTGGGACATTTGATCAGAGACATTAATTTAGAAGTCAAGCCAAACAATATATCCTCTGTTTTCATTTAAAACTTCCCAAAGAAGTTTACCTTGAATTTGTAATAAGAATTAACTGTTACTTTAAAAAGAGAAAATGATAGAATATCTTAAGAAATAAGAGCAGTTTCATTATGATTCAAATGGTAAGTTATAGTCCCCTGTTAGTTATTTCATCAAGACAGAATACTAGGAGGAATCAAGGGAGATTTAAAAATTTTTTTCTCATAATTTTGAACTTATTTCAATGTATGATTTAACAGTCTCTTCTTCAAAATTTGTGAAAATTTTCACAACTTTGTCCCTTTCCATGATTGGCAACTAAAGAAGAGAAGTCTTTATCAACTTTAAAAGGTACTATAGCTGTGAGAGTGAATCCCACAAGTTATCATTATAATAAAAATTTATTTTAATCATAATTTTATAAATCAAAATGTTTAACTTTTATAAATTAAGAATATCAAATAAATCATACATTTATTTTCATGTACTGATACACATTGAAAGGTTGTACTTGAAATGAATGAAAATACACTGACGCAAAACATGCAATATTGAAAGTCATTACAAGGCTCATTAGAAAGCAAGATGGGCAGGTAAAGCGATTTAAAGCCATTTCAATGGCTTTCAATTGTATTTTCAATTTCCAAAAATACAGCTATTGAACTGAGCACTAGCTTATTGACTGACCAAAATAATGCAAAAATCTTCCTTTCTTAGGTCTTTTAGATCAGAATTGATAACCTGGAGTTAGAACTATGATCTAAGTGTGAGATGGAGACAAAAACATGTGAAAAATTGTTTTCATATCTCTTGTTAATTTAATATGCTAAAATACATTTACCTGCAAAGTGAAACTTGAATTAATAAAGCGTGTATTAATATAGAGATAATAAATAAACCTCTATTCAGCTGCTGGAGTTTTACACACATTCTAAATTTTCTTTGCCAGCCTTCAATGCTACTACCCTCAGAACAAGCTTAACAAATCATCATGAGAATTTGTACGAGTGATTGAATGAACACCATCTTCATTATCATCATGGAAGAAAGGATCCAGATGAAGATATTACATTCATTAATATACTTACAGCATGGCCAAATATTAAAATGCTTCAAAACAACAATTTCTTTGTTGTGCTTTGAATTTTACCAAGTCTAATTTTTTTTCTGGATTTGAGTTATATTTATTTATATGAATATTATTTCATTTAGTGTGGGTAAGCTTTAAGGTCCACAGGCATCAGGGCAGAAACTGAGCTTTACTTTGTTTGTAGAAACTGGCCAAGATCACATTCTGATATGGGGGTACTATTTCTTGACAGTTAGGACCTAAGCCTCATTATCACAAAAGAAAAGGAAAAGCCTCAAAGAGGAGATAGTCAAGTTCAAACAGAAAGGTAAAAAAATATTTATGATTAGAACATATTAAATATTTAAAAAAACCCAGTGGGGGAATGGGGCTTTTTAAATATTTAGC
Organism: Oryx dammah; assembly: GCF_014754425.2. Classification (NCBI taxonomy): domain Eukaryota; kingdom Metazoa; phylum Chordata; class Mammalia; order Artiodactyla; family Bovidae; genus Oryx; species Oryx dammah. The sequence goes on along the minus strand of NW_024070204.1, from coordinate 50,390,616 downwards.
AGCATGGTCTTAAGACTCTAATTCTTTCATTAATGAAACAGATTCATGTGGTAACTAAAGATCTTTGAAAACTTTGACCTTTGATAAATATCCAAATGAGCATATTTATCAAGTACCCTATAGATGCACTAAATATTTTGCTTGCATTATGGCATGAAACACTTATAAAGCATGTACAACTGTTATATTTAATTTTGAACAGATAAGAATCTCAAAAAAGCAAAATTAACTTTATTTTTAGACATACAGCCAAAAAAAAAAAAAAAAAGGAGAGAGGGAGTCAAACCCTCACCCATATGAATCTAAAATCAAAACTTTCAACCACTACTGTACATCTCCTCTGGTGAAGTAGTCTCTCAAAAATGATAATCTCAAAGAATAATATATGAAAATCGTGGTTATATCTTCATTTAGTATTAATATGATGTCTGAATCTACCAGGTAGGCTAACGGATCAGATGGTGTATGTTTAGACCAAATCCAAAAACAATTTTGGTTTCCCTCTTCCCCCTTAAGTGATTTTACTTACTCTTTTAAGACCATTTTAATCCTTACCTGCTTTTCATAGCTCTTCCTGACCCATCCCACTGGGCTCATGTCCCACTTCTCTGCCTTTTTAACTGGTAGTGTACATGCTAGGACAGAATGATTATGTTTTACAGCAACAGTCTGTTCCCACTCTCTTATTTCCTCCATATTGTCAGCAAAGCCACTGAGAGCAAGTCAGGGTCCTAGTGAAAAAGAAATTTAAAGCCTAAGAAGAAGCAGTTATACATTGGCAGTGTTAACAGTTGACTGTTGTATAGCATTATTCCTTCACTCCCAAATTCCTGTACATTTTTAAGGTAACAACTGTCTTTTCTCTGTGTTTCCACTATCCAGTATGCTGTATTTAGTCACTCAGTGTTGTCTGACTTCTTACAACCCCATGGACTGTAGCCTGCTAAGCTCCTCTGTCTATGCGGATTCTCCAGGCAAGAATACTGGAGTAGGTTGTCACGCCCTCCTCAGTGGATGTTCCCAACCCAGGGACTGAACCCAAGTCTCCCACATTGCAGGCAGATTTTTTTTTTTTTTTAAACCATCTGAGCCACCAGGGAAGCCTACCATTCAGTACAGTGTTTAGTATATACCAGACAATCAGAAAATGTTGTGTCAACAGATGGCTCAAATAAGAGCTCAGAGAGGACATATGATGATGACATAGTTTTAATTAGGTCTTGAATCTTGAAAAAGAATGAATTTATTCTATACTTTTGACTTAGACTTGTAATGAACACTAAAATACATTTTTTTCTTTGTAGTTGGTCATTACCTGCATAGATGGTAAACATAACAAGGTATTTATAAGCACAAATTCTTTGACCAAACTGCCTTGCTTTAAATCCTGGTTCTGCTACTTCCTTCCTGTGTGACTCACAGAAACCTTTCTTAACTCCTTTGCCTCAGTTGTATAATATAAGAAAATATAGGAGGTACAGTAAATTTTTTGTATGGATTTTTTAAGAGTATTAAATAAAATAAACTTTGTAAATTTCTTAGAGGAGTGCTTGGCATATAGTAAATAACAGACATATAAATGTTAAGTAACATTTGGTTGAAGTCTGTTTTTTTTTTAACTAGGCTCTGAGTCCCTTGGACTGCAAGGAGATCCAACCAGTCCATTCTGAAGGAGATCAGCCCTGGGATTTCTTTGGAAGGAATGATGCTAAAGCTGAAACTCCAGTACTTTGGCCACCTCATGGGAAGAGTTGACTCATTGGAAAAGACTCTGATGCTGGGAGGGATTGGGGGCAGGAGAAGAAGGGGACGACAGAGGATGAGATGGCTGGATGGCATCACGGACTCGATGGACGTGAGTCTGGGTGAACTCCGGGAGTTGGTGATGGACAGGGAGGCCTGGCGTGCTGCGATTTGGGGGTCACAAAGAGTCGGACACAACTGAGCGACTGAACTGAGCTGAACTGAACTGAAGCTCCATGATGGCAGGAACTGGAACTTTGTTTACTATTTCTCACAGTTGATAACTACCATCTAGAATATACACCCAGGAAATAATAGTTGAGTAAACGGGGTTTTCTTTTTAAAATGTGATCTTTAAATTCAAACTTTCATTTTTTTCAACTAAATTCTATGGCATATTTTCAATAATGCAAATACCTACCTGATGCATCTTGAATTCCGTTTTGATACAGCAATAATAAAAGCTGGCCACCATAAAGCAGTTAAATGCAGATACCCTGATTTTTAACTGAAACTTGTCCTATTTATTTTTTTCAAGTTAAATAAACAGTCCTTTCTTTATTTCCTCCTGAATTTGTTTTTTTTTTTAAACTCTAGCATTATTTCACTTTTAGAATATTTCATTTTAAAATTTCATGATAAGAAAAGAATATTTGCACTCATCCCTTAGTACTATCAAAATCTTTGCACAGATCTAGTGGTCATCCCCAAACTCAGAGGTAAGAAATGCAACTCACCCTGCCTTCACGCAACACATGAAAACCTTATATGATACTTTGCAACCTGAACAGGACAATTCCTCTCCATAGTCTGCTTTCTTCCTCCTCCTCTTCTTCTTTTTCTTCTTTACTTTCAATGTACTAAATGCCTCCATTTTGCCTTCACTGGCTGAATTTTGGGACTTGACTGTTCAAGGGGCTAATAGGAGAAAAAAATGACAAGTGAACAAATAAATATAATAAAATCTTATAGGTGTTTGGATAGAATTATCACAATCTCTCAAGATATGGGCAGTAAGGTGGGATGGGCAAGAAAGTAAGAAAAAGGGAGAAGCTGAGAATTCAAGAAAGCTATGGAAAAAATAACACCTGACTTTGTTACCAAATATTTAGTAGGCATTCACTAGGGAGGGTGACTGAGATAAAGAGGTTCTGAGGTAGAAGGAGCAGCTGAAGTGCAGAAGTGGAGGTGAGGGGAGCAGTGAGTGTTGGTTCTATAAGCGGTTGGGTGCGGCTGCTGCTCAGAGATAAGGGTTGCAGGTAGAGGTGCAATGTAGTGGTTTGTATGCAGGGCGGGGTGCTGTCTGGTTTGAGAAGAGTGACTTGATCAGATCTCTCTGCTGGCAATATGAAGAGGTCAAAGAGGGAGACCAGGACAGGGACATTTAGAAGAGAAAGAAGGATGAGCAGCACCAGTGAAGAGTGAGGTTAATGTGACAGTTCCTGGTGACAGAAGTGGCAGAGAGCATGCACTCTACAGGGCCCACTGCAGAGATTGTTGTGAGTGGACTCTAACCTTTGCAGGGTGTGGGCTACGTTAGGGGAAAAAGCAACAGATGGCAAAGCTCTCAGAACTGGCAACAGTGGAACACTGTGAGGGAGCAGGGTTTGTGGAACCCAAGAGAGCTGTAGAGCTGGAGGTGTGGCTGGAGGTGGGCCGGCCTCAGAGTTCAAACTGTGAGATCCTAAGGCAGTGCCAGGAGCCTACCAAGCATGGGAAGTGGAGTGGGGGTGGGGCTTGAGCTTGGGAATCAATAGCTTTATCTCTCTTTTGCCTGCAGCCTTCTCATCAACAGGGAGGCTTGGCGTGCTGCAGTCCATGCGGTCGCAAAGAGTCAGACATGATTGAGCGACTAAACTGAACTGAACTGAACTTCTCATCAACACTGGTCAAACCCAGCCAGAGGACAAAGGGATCTGAGTGTCACAATCAGTGAATGTCAGACCTTAGGAGCCCAGGACAGGCCAGAGAAGGGTGGAGGGTGGATCTTGAGGTGCAAAAAAGCTGACCAGCATAGGAGGCCCAATCTCAGTGATGACAGTGGGAGGAAACAGAGTGGGGAGCCTGGAGAGATTCTAGGACTAGTAACTTAAGCAGGAGAATAGATGCTTTGCTTCAGGGCCCTAAAACTCAGAAAACACAAAAATTGTGATGAATGATTTTAAAAGCTTGATCCAATGATGAAGGGTTCAGGCTCAGCAAATTTTCTGTCTCTCTAACAAAAGCCACACATAACATACTGTGTTTGCACGCTGCTTGCAGAGCCATTGGCAACAGTGATGGTTGATATGACACCCTCAGCTCTGCTTTGATTTGTCCTCACAGAGTTAGCAGCCTTTTGTAATTTGCACAAAGGTGCCACAAAAGTAAGCTGTATATTTGAGCTATCACCATTAGAATGAGAATTTGCCCTTGCCCCCAAAGGAAGTGAATTAAGATTCAAGGTCAAGAGTCAAGGTCAAGGCAATGAATAGAGGCATCGGTATACACTCACCACCTGGGAAAATATTTGTGCAAAATAGGTTACTAGTAGTGGGTTCTAAATGACATGATAGACTTTTTAATAAATTTTATAGATTAGGGCCACTATGCGGGCTTGAAAATTTTCCAAAATGTCTGTTATTTTGGCTTTGACTCTTGTCTGGAGGAACTCATTATCAAACTTGTTTACCATGCAAGCTGTAATAATTGATATTAACAATAACATTCTGCTCATAGCTTTATGCTGTTGAGCTTAAGAGTTCTTCAAAGCTCTTCTGCTTAGTCCATGTCTTCCAAAGATAGATTCGTTTCCAAAGTTTAAAGCTAAATTGAAAATCAAACTAGGTGCGGGGGAAGAAACATTTGAAACTGGTTCTTTTCAGGTTTTCTGGGCATTGGACATGCATCTCACATTTCCAAAGAGAAAAGGTGAAAGTGATGAAGGGACAGGACGAGGTCCTGTTCTGGCTCACACAGGCCACAATTTTCAAAATCATAAATAAGAAAGAAAAAAATATTTCTTTGACTTCTTCCAAAATATAGGAGTATCATCTTTGTCATGTTCATTTATATACTCTCCTCCTAGGAGAGCACAAGATTTCCTTCTAAACTGTGGGAGTTGGGACTATCCAAAGCTGCAATTTAGGGTCAGGGAGCAGGATATTGAACAGCTTCCTGAGGATCTTTCTATCTGAGATTCCTCTATATAGTTTACAAAAAGGAGTCTGAGAACATGTTTGTCCTTGGCTTGTGTGTGTGTGCTCAGTTGCTAAACTGTGTCCAACTCTTTGTGATCCCTTGAACTGTAGGCTTCTAGGCTCCTCAGTCCATGAGATTTTCAAGGCAAGAATACTGGAGTGGGTTGTCATTTCCTCTTCTAGAGGATCTTCCCAACCCAAGGATGGAACCTGTGTCTTCCACGACTCTGGCATTGGCAAGTGGATTCTTCACCACTGAGCCACTGGCTTAGTTCATATAATCAAAACCTTAGTGAGTACTCACTTCAGCAGGGCATATACTAAAACTGGAACCATACAAAGAAGATTAGCATGGCCCCTGTGAAGGATGACACTCAGATTCATGAAGCATTCCATACTTTTTGAAGGTCCAGACATTATAAAACTCTTAAAGGAAAACATAGGCAGAACACTCTTTGACATAAATCACAGCAAGACCTTTTTGACCCACCTCCTAGAAAAATGAAATAAAAGCAAAAAATAAACAAATGAGGCCTAATTAAACTAAAAAGCTTTTGTATAGCAAAGGAAACCATCAACAAGATGAAAAGACAACCCTCAAAAGAATGGGAGAAAATATTTGCAAATATAGCAACTGACAAAGGATTAATCTTCAAAATATACAAACAGCTCATGTAGCTTAATACCAATAAAACAAACAACTCAATAAAAAAATGAGTGGAAGACCTAAATAGACATTTCTCTAAAGAAGACATACAGATAGCCAACAAACACATGAAAATACACTCAACGTCACTAATTATTAGAAAAATGCAAATCAAAACTAAAATGAGGCATCATCTCACACTGGTCAGAATGACCATCATCAAAAAAACCCACAAACAACAAATTCTGGAGAAAATGTGGAGAAAAGGGAACCCTCTTACAGTTTTGGGAATGTAAATTGATATAGTGACTATGGAAAACAGTATGGAGGTTCTTTAAAAAACTAAAAACAGAGCTACCATATGACCCAGCAATCCACTACTGGACCTATACCCAGAGAAAGCCATAATTCAAAAAGACACATGCATCCTAATGTTCATTGCAGCGCTGTTTACAATAGTCAGGACATGGGAAAAACTTAAATATCCATCAGTAGAGGAATGGATAAAGAAGATATGTTACATACAGACAATGGAATATTACTCAGCCATACAAGGAATGAAGTTGTGCCATTTGCAGACATGGAAAGATTTGGAGACTGTCATACAGAGTGAAGTAAGTCAGAGTGAGAAAAACAAATATGTAAATTACTTGTATGTGGAATCTAGAAAAATGGTATAGATAGTCTTATTTACAAAGCAGAACTAGAGACACAGATGTGAACCGATGCATGAATACCAAGGGGGAAAGGGGGCAGTGGGACGAATTAGATTGGGATTGACATACATACACTATTGATACTGTGCATAAACAGACAACCAATGAAAGCATACTGTTTATCACGGGGAACTCCACTCAGTGCTCTGTGGTGACCTAAATGGGAAGGACATGCAAAAAAGGGGATATATGTATACGTAGGACTGATTCACTTTGCTCTACAGTAGAAACTAACATAACATTGTAAAGCAACTATATTCCAATAAAAGTTGTTAAAAAAATAGTATGAGGAAATGTGCGCAGATGGGGAAAGGTTATAGATTCAGAAATTTAAGAATTTGTCAATATACTAAACATTACTGACTTATATACCCAAAAAACGTTATTGAGAGAAAAGTCATTCTTGAATTGCTCATCTGTCAAGACTGTATTCAGAGAAGGCGATGGCACCCCACTCCAGTCCTCTTGCCTGGAAAATCCCATGGACGGAGGAGCCTGGTAGGCTGAAGTCCATGGGGTCGCCAAGAGTCAGACATGACTGAGCAACTTCACTTTCACTTTTCACTTTCATGCATTGGAGAAGGAAATGGCAACCCACTCCAGTGTTCTTGCCTGGAGAATCCCAGGGGCGGGGGAGCCTGGTGGGCTGCCGTCTATGGGGTTGCACAGAGTCGGAAACGACTGAAGCGACTTAGCAGCAGCAGCAAGACTGTATTACATCTTATTGAAATGTGTGGTACAAGTCTTTTTCTCCAATTCTGAAATTCAAAAAAGCTGAAAAAATAAAAAGATCTACATAACTTGTTTGGTGACAAAACCTCACTTGGCCTAAATTATTTGGAAGTAGAAGTTGACATAAATTATAAGAGTCTGTTTTTAGTATTTATTCATTCTTCTCAGAGTGAGTATTACTATACTTAATTGCAGCAATATGGTAATTATGAGGTGATGTCACAGACCTTTGATGGATTATATGTAGTAAGGAATATACAATGTATTGCCATTCAAAAATTCCACAAAATTGTATATTACAAAAATATCTAGCCTTACAATTTTCAGACTCTCAGAGTGTCAGCTGTCAGATTGCAGATTTGTATTGACAGAAGAATTACCTGTGGAATGCTGGCTTCTATCTCACAGAAGAATGAAAATGTTTCTAATTTTGCTGAACATAACAGATGCTCAATTAATACTGTTGACTTAATGATTCATTACTGAGTAACATATCTAAAGGTACTGAAGAAGAGGCAGAAATAGATAAATGGAAATGTGAGGAGATAAAGATATATCTTCAAGGTGAGAGAAGCACAGTCAGTTTTCCAGGTGAGTAAAGTTTAGAGGAGGTAGAATTTCAAGAGATAAGCTTTCCAAATGCAAAGGTTTTTTAAAAAATACCTTTTCTTTCATAGAAAGTTAAAACTGATTATTTTTATTCTGTGTTTAATATTGAAGGGATTCCTGTAATTCCTTTTTCTTTATTTCTTTTTGGTTGCATGGATGAAGGATCTTATTTCCTGTCTAGGGTTCGAACCCATGCCCACTACAGTGGGAGCATAGAATCCTAACGGCTGGGCCACCAAGGAATCCCCTTCCTGTAATTTCTTAAATTCTTTGTTTTCTTTAGGGACTAAAGAATAGGGATAACTATTAAAATTGGCTTGTAAATCATATCTCAATTATTCATTTATTGAGCATGAGCAGACCAAGTGCCATATATTCATAATTTAACTTAATCCTCACAAAAGCTCTATGAGATAGAAGTATTATTTTTTTAATTTTTCACATAAGGGCATTTCTAGATAAATAACTTATCTGAAGTCATATAATAGTAAGCATTACAGCCAGAGTGTTCAGCTCAAGCAGAGACCCAATCCTTTGTTCTTAAACTACTACACTGTACTTTATTCTATAATAACCTGAAATTCATGGTTAAAAATAAAAATGTGGGCAGCCCTTTAAATAACCTCACAGTATTGTATACTATGTGCTGAGCTATGTTCTCTTATAAGGGCACAGTTGGGAGTTATCAGAAAGGCCCTCTTGGACATAAGCTATATTGTTAAGCTATATACAGTATTCAGCTGTAATGAAAAGCAGGAAGTACAATAACAGTGCTTAAATAAACAAGCTCACATAATATTATGCTCAGGCTTCCCAGGTGGCTCAGTGGTAAAGAATCTGCCTGCCAGTGCAGGAGACATAGGAGATGTGGGTTTGACCCCTGGATCGGGAAGATCCCCTCGCAACCCACTCCAGTATTCTTGCCTGGAAAATTCCATGGGAGAGGAGCCTGGTGGGCTATAGTCCACGGGGTCACAAAGAGTTGGACATGACTGAGCGCACACACACACACACACACACACACACACACATACACACAATATTATGCTCACATAAGAAGTCTGAAGGTAGGTTGTTCTCAGCACGGATATTGTGGATTAAAGATGTCAGGTTTAAGAGCCTTTGGATTTTTTCGGCTTTTCTCCTAATGTTCCCAAGTTGTTTGCTGCAGTTTCAGCTTTTGTATCGCCATTCAAGGCAGGAAGAAGGAGGGAGGAAGATGGATTGGCTATGACTACCCTTTTATTCAAGGAAATTAAAAACTTCCCCAGAAGCATCCCAGCGGTTGTCCAGTTATATGGTTCTAGGTCACCCCCGGTGTCTGGGAGGGTGGGAGAATGAAGAACCACGTCTTAGCTGGGTCAGTCCAATCATGGGTAATTATCTAGGATGGGAGTCTGCTAACTTTTTCTTTAAAGGGCCACATAGTAGGTAATTTAAGTTTTGCAATCCAGATGGTCTCTGTAGCAGCTGCTCAGTTGTGTGGCTGCCATAGTATAAAAGTGGCCCATAGACAATGTGTAAATGAATGGGCTTGTTTGTGTTCCAATAAAACTTTATTTATAAAACTGGCAGCAGAACTGATTTGATGGGAGGCTATAATTTACCAGCCCCTAACATGCAACTTGGCACATTGCTGACTAGTCAAATGGAGATTCACTTCTGAGCAAGAAAGAAGCGAGGGGATCATGGGTAGAACTAACAGTGACTGTGATTGGGGATAGAAATATTCTTTTGACTTATTCTTTTCCCCCTCGCTTTCCAAGTTTGCTGCTGGAGATTTTATGCTCTTGTGCTATGAAATTGTGAAGGTAATAGATGTAGCAACCTCCATCAAGAAAGCTTGTGGGGAATTGGTTATGTAGACTTGAGGCCACCTCTTGGCCCACAAAAACTGTCAGCTTTTGGTAGTGGATGCCACAGACTGTTGGGTACCAGAGTGTGGAAGACAGTGATTGCCGCCTGCCCATTTCCCACACTTCTTCCTTATTATTCAGCAAGGGGAAGTAATGTGCTCAGGTAAAAAAGTTTATTTCCAGCCTCCCATGCTGCAAGAAGTGGTCATGAGCATCATCCTGGCCAATGAGATATGCGTGGAAGTTTCTAGGCAAGAAAGATTTTTAAGGTGACAGCTTCCTTAGCATGAACTTTTGCTTTTCTCTTATTTCTCCGTGCCCTTTCTGCTTGGACAGCATCATTTTGCAACCACAGTGCAACAAGCATGAGGGTAAGGGCCACCCACTAAAATGACTGAATCAGAGAGTAGAAGCAGCCCAGGTATCTGATAACATTATGGAGCTACTATACCATGGGCAGTTGGACACAAGGAGAAAGAAAATCCCTTAAATTGTTTAATCCATTGCTTACTTGGAGTTTCTGTGGCTTAAAGCCAGATGCACTCGTGACCGATGTACAGGATGTCTTGTGTTCAAAGGAGAAAAAGGAAATGGCTTTCTTTTCCATGTAGAGTCAGAGAGCAGGACTCCTTATTTTCTGCTTCTGACTCTGTGGTGAGACATTCACTTTCTTCTTAGTCAGGTTAGTCTCTCCTAGTTTTTAATGCTTTCTGGCTGAGATTGGCTTAGTGTGTCCCATTACAGAGAACATGCTGTGAGGTGGTGCCTGGGATCCTGATTTTCCACTTTGGTTCCCACCACACCTTATTTGTTTATTAGGTCACAGATGTGTCTTCAAACTCATTCAAGCAGTGTAGAGTTACTGCGACTATGTTTCCTCAGCTCAACTGTTGAATATATTTTAACAAGTCAAGCAAATTGACATGTTTGCTAATTCATTCACTACAGAATTAGGAATATTTTGTAATATTTCAATTGATGTTCAGGCAGGTTACATATTTTCTTCATTTAGAAAAAATAAAATAACTTTAATTCTACTATGAGGAGATAACCACTGTTAACATTTAGTAGTGTTATCTCCTAGATATACATAAAGACAGATACATATATTACATACACATTCACCTATTTGAAATCTTGATGTATATTGAGTTTTGTATCTTGCTGTTTTTTCACATTATAAAGTTAATAATTCTCTGTTCTGCATAGCATATCAAATAGTCTTTAAAACATGATTTTTTAGTGGCAGTACAGTATTGCATCATATTACCAGTGTTTTTTCTTTTCTTTTTCATTATAGTTTATTATAATACATTGAATATAGTTCCTTGTGCTATATAGTAGGACCTTGCTAGTTATCCATTCTATATATAATAGTTTGCATCTGTTAATCCTTTATTCCCAATTCAACCCTCCCTGACTCCTCGGTAACCACAGTCTGTGCCCTATGTCTGTGAGTCTATTTCTGTTTTGTTCATTTGTGTCGTATTTTAGGTTCCACATATATACAATATCATACGGTATTTGTCTTTCTCTTTCTGCCTTACCTTGCATGGTATGATACTCTATCTACATAACTGCAAATGGCATTTCATTCTTTTTTTACAGCTGAGTAATCAAACTATGTTTTAAAGCTCACTATAGGTAGATGTTTTAGTTGCTTTTAATATTTGGCCATTATAAAAAATATGAACAACCTTATATGAAACTTTTTCCTTTGTTATATAGGAATACTTTCTTAGAACAAATTACTAGAAATAAACCTGCTGGATCAAATATTGACAGTTTTTATTTACTGCCAAAGAGCCCTCCTACAGGATAGCTGTTGTTGTTCAGTCACTCAGTTGTGTTCAACTCTGCAACCCCATGGGGAGAATGCCACGCTTCTCTGTCCTTCACTATCTCTTGGAGTTTGATAGTACTGACATTTAATCCCATTAGCATCATATATGTAGGTTTATGTGTTTATGCCATTTGCTACACTTTCACATAGACCAAGTTAAAAAAAAGTTTGAAATCATTTCACAGGAAAAAAAAATAGTCTTTAGACCTTAACATCTTTTTAATGGATGAGATTGAGTGTCTACTTCACATGTTAATTTGGCTATGCTAAGAACTAAAGAGCCTCTTGATGAAAGTGAAAGAGAGTGAAAAAGTTGGCTTAAAGCTCAACATTCAGAAAACTAAGATCATGGCATCCGGTTCCATCACTTCATGGCAGATAGATGGGGAAACAGTAGAAACAGTGGAAACTTTATTTTTCTGGGCTCCAAAATCACTGTGGATGGTGATTGCAGCCACAAAATTAAAAGACACTTGCTCCTTGGAAGTAAAGTTATGACCAACCTAGACATTAAAAATCAGAGACATTACTTTGACAACAAAGTTCCATCTAGTCAAGGCTATGGTTTTTCCAGTAGTCATGTATGGATGTGAGAGTTGGACTATAAAGAAAGCTGAGCGCAGAAGAATTGATGTTTTTGAACTGTGGTGCTGGAGAAGACTCTTGAGAGTCCCTTGGACTGCAAGGAGATCCAACCAGTCCATCTTAAAGGAGATCAGTCCTGGGTGTTCATTGGAAGGACTGATGCTGAAGTTGAAACTCTAATACTTTGGCCACATGATGCAGAGAGCTGACTCATTTGGAAAGACCCTGATGCTGGGAAAGATTGAGGGCAGGAGGAGAAGGGGACGACAGAGGATGAGATAGTTGGATGGCATCACCAATACAATGGACATGGGTTTGGGTGGACTCCAGGAGTTGGTGATGGACAGGGAGGCCTGGCGTGCTGTGGTTCATGGGGTCACAAAGAGGTGGACACAACTGAGCAACTGAACTGAACTATTTCTCTTTATTTCTGTATAACTTATTTGGTTGTGTATATTTTACTCATGGATATTTTAATTACCTATGTATCATTGATATAGTTTCTTTCTCCTCCGTGTTTTTCATAAGATGGATAACTGTTATTTCCTGAATGTGATGTAATTGTGACCTTTCTGTGATACTCCTATAAAAATATTGGCTAATTAACCTGCATGGTTAAACCTCATGCAGGAAGCATCAACATTTAGCAATATTTTAGGTTGAACATGGAAGATGTTATACTCTTGACATTAACATTTTTCTAAAAAGCATATGTCTCCTTTGATACATTTTCTTCATAAATGATATGCACTGAGAGTGGTGGTGGGGAATCCATATTTTTTCTTAAGTCATATAAGTACTGTGAACAGTAAACTGTAATGGAAAATCTCCATTCCTTGGTGTTGCTCCATCATCTGTCCTTGAATTGCAGCTTTGCAGTCTCTTAACAATGTGTCTTCAAGTCCTTAACTCTGAATGCCTATATTACCCTGAATGTACCACTTTTTGAAACTCAATATTTGTATTTTTTTTCTTCAGCTACTTTGAAAGTGGTACCATTTATCTAGAAAGGGTGATAAACAATAGGCTTTAGACATTTATTTAAACCAGTTTGATGACTTTAATCCTCCTTGAAGCTAAAACAAAGTCTTGCATCAGAATATAGTTTTCCATGTTTTTTTATTATAATCACATATTCTAAATAAGGTAACTCTTTAAAAACTTGCTCTTCTTAAACCTACCACTTTATTCACCCCTTTGTTTTCATGAAAAATTCTATAATTCCTGAAGAGTTTGTTTCAAATGGATACTTTCTAACAGAGTTTAGAAATGCTAAAAAGTCACATTCTCTGAAACTGCTTGCATCTGCTTCTCATTCTCCCCTGACCAGCTCTATCGACTAAGATTCCTCATTGTGAAACCAGAAACTGATGATGTCATGTCTGAGAATTTCATTGTACAGTATTTACAATGGGAAGAAAAGTACTATTTTTCCTTGCTCCTTTCTGAATAAAACACTGCTCTATCTCTCACACTTGTGTAAAATAAATGTGTTCTATGCCTGATTGTTATTCGAACAAGAACTCTATGGGATAATATGAGCCAATCTCTAATCTAGAAGAATAGGTCAGAGGCATCACACTTCAAAATGAAAATTATTCCTATTTTCAAAGACAGAAAAAGGCCAACAATATGTAGAAATTATTTCTGGCTAGTTTATGTACAATAAACATAAGCTCAGTGAGAGGAAGTTTGGTTAGATTACAATGCATTTTTTTTGCTTGTGTGCTGGTTATTGCCGTCAACTTAAAGCCCTAATACTCGGTATCTCAGTAATTGGTTCTGAGACAGTCCCTCTTTAAGGTAGCTAGGATTTATCAAGGTTGTGTCATGCCCTCACATGGCCTGCACTGGTCCATACAGAGTCTTCACGTAACTTAGAAACAATCCCTCCCCTTGGCCTCCCCTCCTCCTTTCCTCAATCTGGTGGGCTCAGGGCTTAATGAGCAATGGTCCCTTTGTACAGCTTAAAAAGGGTGCTGCCTACCTTTGGGCAGCCAAGACCTAGAAAATGGAGTGTGGGCTGGATTTTAGCCTCTACTTTCTGCCTCAGCAAGACTCTCGTTCATGATGCAGCCTACACATCAACACATAGTATAAAGCACTTTATGTGGATTAACTCACTTAATCATGAGAATGAGAGTTCTTTGCTTTGAGAACTATTATTGGAAACATCATGAAATCACTCACCTGATCAGGAAGAGGTGGAGAGGGCAGGCAAAGGGCACTTCCTAACTTCCTGAGAGTGCCCTAACCCAGCTGAGAACTTAGCCTGCAGGAGATGAAAAGTGTCTTCCATCAGCTCAGAACGTATGGTATTTATTTGTATGAGACATTCCCCAGGACCCCTGGAAGTGACTCCCAGTTCAGGCCCAGCATTTACAACCCTGAGAGGGAAGGAGGCGTGCTTGTGACAAACTGGGAAAGCAAGACTGATAAAGAGATGTGACAACACTCACTAAAAGTCTCAGAAGGAGGAGGGTGAGATGTTGTTCACACGTTCCTCAGGGTTGCGTCCCATGGAGCCATCTTTCCCTTTAGACACACTGATGGACTCAGACCTGACGAGATGAAGATCTGAGGAGGGCAAGTACGTTAGATCCTTAAGTCATTCATGGACTCCAGAGTTTCCAAGGGTTATTTTGTATCATCAGGTAGCATGGTAAACAAGGGCAGAACAGGGAAGTCGTGCTGAGAACCATGTTGGAAATAGAATACTGTCAGGTGGGCAGTCTCAGGACCACACCGTGCCACACAAGGGGAGTGATTAGGTTGGGGATGTGACTGTCCGAGCAAGGCAGCAAACACGAGGGGTGACAAGTGCCATCCAGGAGAACTCGTGATCCCACAGGGGAGATGCCTGCTTGGGAGTTCAGAGATAGACTTCAGACTCACATGCTCTCTTGGAATACCTCTTTTCCCTCTTGAAGAGTAGAAGTATGAACCGAGGTGACATAGACTCGGGTAGATCAGAAAGGTTTGTACAAACAAGAAGCAAGGGGACAAACATCTTCAGGGAGTGGATTAACTGCAGAAGCTGAGATAGTGCAATGTGTTCAGGAGCCAGACCAAGCTGCTGGGATGAAGAACTTGTCTTGTGGGACAGCAGAGGTCAAGATCGGAAGGTAGGTGGGAGACATTGCAAATGGTGTGAATTTTAGAAACAGAATTTACATTTCTGGAACATGTTTTATTTGCTGGGCAATTAAATATACACGAGTTCATTCCATTCTCACCATAAACACTGTTTTGAGTGTTTTTACTTATAAGTGCAATTCACATTTTGCTGATGAGAAAAATGAATCTGAGGGGGAGGTAAAGTAACTTATGAGTCTAGGGGTAACTCAGAGATTTTAACTCAAATTTAGCTGGTTCCAAAACCTAATCATGTTTTATTCTCCCATACTGTCAGACTTTAACAAGGGATTTTTTGAGAAACATGATAAAATGACTGTCTGAGGACAATTAGGATAAGTATGGTGAGCAAGACAGACTTGAGCAGAGAGGGGCATGGAGTGTTTTAGGAAGTCATTCTAAATAGAGGCTAGACTAGGTTTGTGGTCAGGGAAAAGAGTAAATATAAGGACATTTCACAAGAAGAATTAGTGGAATTTGGCATTTGGCTGAATAAAAGTTGAAGGAAAGGGAATAAGCAGGTAGAGCAGTGGAAGGGACACTGGATGGGGATTTGGGATGTTAGGTCTGGTTCTTGCTCATAGTGTGAACTTGCAGAAGACAATGGTCTTTCAACTGCATGTCCTTGTCTGAAAAGTAAATGAATTAGATTAGGTATCCTTGAAGATTTTACCCAGCTCTAGAATTCTATGCATCACTAATTCAAAGATGACTGGAAAGTTGCAAGCCTGGGTGGTTGGAAGAACATCCTTTCATTGATAGAAAGAACATCCTTTCTTTAATGGAAATATACTAATAGGAAAGATGGTGGTTATGTTTTTGGATGGGAAAAGCATGTTTCCAGTCTGGTATATAACCATCATCCCAGATGCGCCCTGCTATTCACCTGATTCCCTACCAGAAGCATCCTTCCAACCCTCCCCATTTACCAACCTTCCATTTTCCAGCCACAGCCCTACATTCCAATCCTGAGCTCCCTGTCATGTGCTGATACCACACTGAGTAATCCCTTTTAGTCTTGCAAAGTGTCTATAGTTACACTGCCAATCATCCTACTCTTTCTTCCTAAGAGGAGAGAAAGGCAAGACTAAGGAAATCTTTTGTATACATTATTTACTGAAGAAACATTTCTGATTTAATATAAAAAACTATGTATCTCAAAGTCATCATTACAATAAGATCTAGAGTATGTATAGACACTTTCTCAAAATATTTGTGATTCCCTTTAAACTAGACAAAACATATGAAAATCTAAATTGGCAAAATTGATGAATCAGGAAAACCATAACCTTCTTGGGAAATGTTGTTCAGTAGAGACTCTCCTATATAGTGAAATTCTCTAAAGCATTTAAAATGACTCTAATGTTAAAAATATTATTAGCATAAGAGTTTTTAGGTGTTTACACCTGGGGTGACATGGGGTACACTTGCAAATGGAAAGTTAAGCATTATGATAGCATTAGTAATCAACCTGAAACAATGTTGGAGAAAGTAGGCTACGCCTAAGGATTGGAAAGGGCAACAGGAAAGAAGGCAATAAACTCTTCCCTAGCCTTGTAGTTCAGATGAGATTTGAAAAAAAAAAAACCAGGGAGTGGTGGTCAGCAAAGTGAATTCTTAGACATTGCTTGACAAAGACATTTTTGCAATGATTCAGTTTACGTAGCAAACATAGGAGTACCGGTTTCCACAATATTCTCGCAAAGCTCAGCTGCAAAGCATGGTTGTACTCTTCAGTTAGATTGAGCAGGCCATTGGCTTTCCATAGATTCTTCATTAGGAAGTTCCTCTGAGGTTAAGACATTTTGACTCCAAGATTATTGGTTAGATGAAAACACAAAATCTAGATAATGAAACAGATCTGGCATCAATTCCTGCTTCCATTGCTTAGTACATATGGAGATTAAGCCATTCACATAATCATTTTTTGTCTCTCTTAGCTTCACAAATTTGCCTCTGATGAGACCTTCCTACAATGAAGTCCAGCAGAATTATTTGATTTTCAAATGGATTTTCAAAATCACTTACTTGTCATGGAATCACAGAGTTGGAGCTGAATATCTAAGAAACTCTTTTATGCTGTATAAGTGACTGATCCCAAAGAGGCAAAAGAATACACCCAAGTCATACCACTTTAACAGTAGAGCAGAAACCAGCTTTTCAAACTGTGTTCCAACGATGCATGAACACATGAGCAGGTGAAAGGCAGAGGAACTCTGGGGAGTGCTAGGTCCACTGTCAATGCTAAGGAAGTCTTAAGAAACCATAACAAAAATAACACAAGAGTATGTCAAAAGAGCAGATGCAAAGTGAAGACTGAAACTTCTGAAATTGACATTTAGGTTGCCATCGCCTAGGCTAAGCTCGAAGAGAAGGGTTAACAGGTGCAAACCTCCATTCTAACCTCGCACAAAAATTCTCCTCTTGGGATCCATTCAGGAGGGGGTCTTTTGGTGGGTTTGGGTACTTTGCATATTATAGCAATTATCTTCTTTATTCAGGGATTAAAGCAAAGATGTTTTATCTTGAATCTTTCTGTAGAAGGGGAAACTGCAAGATTCCAAGACAATAGTATCATATAGTTTTTTTTTTCTCCCTGATATTTTCACACCCACAACTGCCAATCTCACCTCAGTCACTGAGTTATTTTATTGTTGCCTCCTGAACGTGTTTTTCTTGGCAGCAGAGAAAGAAGAGAAAGGAGTGGGGAGGGAAATAGAGGAAGAAGGGTAAAAGACGGAAGAGCTGGTTTTTTCCCGGCTGTAGGTATTCTCTTATTTCCTCACTCAAGTCAGCGATTACCTGTACAGGCAGGCAAAGATGAAGCTCCTTGGCAAGTGAGGGCTCCTATCCTTGCCAAAGTCAGTCCATGAGGATCCTAAGAGAGCTTCCCCTCTCTTGCTTCAAAGAAACCAGCCCCCGGAAACCTTGTCATTCCTAAAAGCTTTTAAAAGCTGTTTTTCCAAGCTGTGTTTTGTATGGACTGGAGGAACTATATCCATGACAGTTTCCCCCATTATAATTTGATCACAAGTTTTCACCTACAATTAGACTTGCCAAGCTAGATAGAAATGCCCATTTTTTTCCCTCTTCAATAGTGCCCTGGGTTTAACAGTCCTACCTGACATCTTCCAAATTATGTGCTACTGAAACGGTTGGACGTCTGTTCATGAAACCATATGGAATTCACATTTTTAAAAGCCCATTCCCTGAAGGAGATAATCATCTTTCCAGTAAAACATTGTGTCAAGCTACAAAGTGATGATTACCTTTGGGTGGGGCTTTGGTATTTCTAGTTGGCAGATAGTTTGTTCTCTCAGTCAAAATGACAGGACATGTGAAGCCTTATTTTCCCCAGCAGATGAATTATTCAAACCTGTTCAAGTAATTAAAAATGAAACAAAGGAAAGTAAAATGTGACATTTTCTAATGTGGTGAATCATACTGTATTTGCACTTTCTCATGCCAAACCCAGGCAGCCACATATTTGCAATCCCACAATAATTGCAGATACTTTCATGTGAATAGTGTTGTCTTTGAGACATCGTTAGATGAAAGACACACAAAAGAATATATGCCACAAAAACTCGCACACTGCCTAGTTTTATGGATTTGACATTTGTAACCCAGCCCTTAGGTTTTATGAGCAGCAGAGCCCTCTCTTTGTCAGATTCACATTATCTTAAATTTTTCAAGTTGAACATCAAGTTCAATTAGTGGTTTATATCAGACCAATAAAAAATTTTAAAGATGAACATGTGTTAAATAAGAAACATATTGATGCCATTAAAGCACAAGCAAATACAGCCTTTTTTGAGATGTGGAGCCTGGGGCAAGTAGAAAGTGAGAAATATTTCCCAGGCTTATGGACTTAAAAGCTTTCAGTTTGGTGTATTTTTCTTTTTTATAAAACATGTTTTTTAAGCACTCTACGTCCACATATTTATAAAGTAGAGTTATATCATACTACACATATCCTTTCCACTTGAGATCTGAGCACTAAGATATTTGAATCATTTCACAATGATTCATGTCCTGGCTTGTCTTCTTACTGAGGTACAGTTTTACAGTGAGCTCTACTCATGACTTATAAAGCTTTGTGATTTCTAAATATTACATTTAGATACCAGTATAGACTGATCAGTGTCATTCTCCAGAGTCACAAGAATTATGACAAGCTTTATTTCTTCTTAGTACCTGAAAGATACATGAGAAGAGTTTTTCTACCAGTTCTGAAGTCTTCAGGTGTCTGCCTGGGTCACTGACCCCGCTGCCATCCCAGTGGCTGAAGGGGTGAGATAAACTCCCTCATAATGGTCCCCTCCAGAGCAACCAAGTGTAGAGACACGCACAGAAGAATGCCCAACTTGGGGACTACCTGTCAAAGGCTTCCTCCAAGGACTCATTCGTAGAATAGTGGGGATGTTTTTGCAGTTCTCATAGAATATATTTTCTTCTATATTGATGGCCAATGCTCATTGTACGAGACACAATTTTAGAGAGCCAAGGCAACCCTCCAGTACAAAGTATATTTTTTATATGTCTGCAGAGAAAAATTGTGTTGATACTGTATACAACCTGGGCTCTGTTCTGGAGAGTTGTACAAAACCATAAAGAAATCCACTGAACCCGTTGTTTGGAGACCTAGGAGTCTTCCAAAGACATGCCACTCTCCCCAGTTATGCTATTTAGTGGACTTAAGTCCATGATGTTCTCTCATCCTGAACAAACAGATCTCAAAAGGAGCCTAATCGGGTTAGATAAGTAGTATTGGGAGTTGAAAGGAAAAGATTCTAGATTGTGGAAAGAAGATCTGTAATTTTTCTATTATATGATGCATTTTCTTTTGGGGAAAATTAAGCTTTAGGAGTGGTTAGCAAGGCAATGGCAGCCCACTCCAGTCCTCTTGCCTGGAAAATCCCATGGACGGAGGAGCCTGGTAGGCTGCAATCCATGGGTCACTAAGAGTCGGACACGACTGAGCGACTTCACTTTCATCTTTCACTTTCACACATGGGAGAAGGAAATGGCAACCCACTCCAGTGTTCTTCCCTGGAAAATCCCAGGGACGAGGGAGCCTGGTGGGCTGCTGTCTATGGGGTCGTACAGAGTCGGACACGACTGACGTGACTTAGCAGCAGTAGCAGCAGAAGCAGCAAGGTTTGCATATATTTCTAGTTGCCACTTAATTAATAACAAAGGAATATAAAATCACTAAGTTTCTTAAGATTTTCTCTAAGACTTGAATACAGGGACTAGTAAAGCAATAGTATTTGGAAATAAAACTGAGACATGAGTTAGGGGGAGTCTGTTGGTCTTGGATTGGATTCAGGTTAGCGGTCTAATAAGAGTTGGAATGTTTACTTCCAACTTATTATTCCTTTTCATTCAGGGCAACTCTGGGTCACTTCGACCCCTCTGGTTGGCACAAATGTAAAGAACCAAGAAGTGCTTTTAATTACTCAGCACATATAAAGAGTTTATTTTCTATGGCAACTCTGCTATAAAGTCAAACACACAGCTTAATAAAATAGATTTTACTAATTCTCTAACATGTAGTTGACAACAGAAGATGAGATTCTACCTTTTTATCCTGCAGTTTTGCCCCTTTTCCTACAGTTTCTACATCTCTATCAGTCGCTTCTGTTCTTTCCGTCCTCTTCACCTCCATGCTGAATTCATGTATCTGCCTCTTCCCCCACCAGCAGTGTCATTCTTGGGGGTTTACTCTGCCAAACACACAATGGTGCTGGTTCTAGGACCATTACATGTGAGCCAAGAGGAAGCAACAGGGAAGGACTCTGCAAGGATGGTTTAGGTGCTCGTGCAGCCCGCACATTACACATCACGTCTTATTCATTTCAGAGAAAAATGATGGGAAGAAAGGAGGAGTGCCCCAAACCCAAATCACAACCCATTTCCCGTCCTCTCCCTCATATATTCATACATTTTATATGTCAGAAATTCAAAAACTTCGAACTTGTTGACACAGAGTTTATTGATGCGGTCTGAAATTTTTCAATAGTAATCATGTTGCATGGCAGGAAACACACAGATAAGGCATTTTACCTGCCAAGAAGCTCCTAGGAACTTGAAAGAAATGGCCTCTGTATCTGCATTATTAACCCCTATATTCACGACTTTCAGAATTTGGGTCTTGAGAAGGAATCCTGGTTATCGGAAAGAAAGCCACTGCTTTTCTTTTTCATGTTTCTTCTAAGTCAGGGCTGCAGATGTACTGGGGAAAACTTTGCACCCATCTGCGACCTGCAGTTTGCTCTCAGTGACCTGGTGAATAGGTAAGGGGCTCTTTGAGCCCATGCCACGAGCAGAGCCTGCAGTCAGAGTCAGAGAAGTTCAGGATGGCCTGAGAAAAGAAGTGGTTTCTGGTCCTTGGGATTCGAGTAATCATGAAAGGCTTATGGAAGCTCTAGAACCATGAGTGGGAGAAAGTCCATTCTCTTCTCCAGTGAGGGATATATAGGAGTCCTCTCTTCTACCCCTGGTCATCACCTTTGTGATAAATCTTGTCAGTCCTCCAAGGCTTTCCTAAGAATGCTGCCTGCTCGGGGACCTATGAGAGGCTAGCAGCAGAGATCCACATCCAGGGTAAGCTACCCTACCATCCAGGGTAGCTGTGATGTGGCAGAGTCTTGAGGCCTGGGTGTCAATCCTGGCTCTCTCTCTAAAGCCCTCTGTCATCTGGATCCTACCACTTGGGACTGTTTCTGAGAAACAATGAACTTATTAGATTTAAGGGTTTTTTTTTTTTTTTTTTGATCCTGTCAAGACAACTTGTAATAGCACCTGGCAAATAAAACTTGTTCAATAATTTGTTAGAACTTAGGCATCACTGACCGGAACCTACACCCCACTTGCAATTAGAGGGAGGAAGCCACCTCTGAGTTTGCAACAAGATTAGGCCATGCTCATCAATTTGATTTATGAACTGGTCACTGAGCAAGGACTAAGGCAGTGTACCAAAGGGTTAGAATAGTAGGGAGCCACCACCAAAATGATGGGCAGCCTTTCCACAGTCTTACATCTTCTGAATCAAAGTTTCTCTTTCCTGTCCATGGATAACTAGGGCTGAATAGGCTTGGTGGTTTAGATGGTAAAGAATTTGCCTGCAACTCAGGAGATCCTAGTTTGATTCCTGGGTTGGGAAGATTCCCCTGGAGAAGGGAATGGCTGTTCACTCAAGTATTCTTGCCTGGAGAATTCCACGGACAGAGGAGCCTGGCAGGCTATATAGTCCATGGGTTGAAAAGAGTTGGACATGACTGAATGACTAACACAGGACACAGATGATTCCATTCTGTGCTTCTTCCAAGGAGGTCTCATTCCTCCCTAAGGAGGATGTGAGAATTCTGACAGGTTTTTGTTATTCACAGTATCAGTTCAGTTCAGTCGCTCAGTTGTATCTGACTCTTTGTGACCCCATGGACTGCAGCACACCAGGCCTTCCTGTCCATCACCAACTTCCGGAGCTTACTCAAACTCATGTCCATTGAGTCAGTGATGCCATCCAACCATCTCATCCTCTGTTGTCCCCTTCTCCTCCCGCCTTCAATCTTTCCCAGCATCAGGGTCTTTTCAAATGAGGCAGTTCTTCTCATCAGGTGGCGAAAGTATTGGAATTTCAGCTTCAGCATCAGTCCTTCCAATGAATATTCAGCACTGATTTCCGTATAATGGCATGTTTTTTGAGGAAATTGTGGCATGGCCTTTGCCAGAAAAATTTACAAATTCACAAACCTTGTTGTTGGAACACTGGCATTTCAACAACCCGAATGGAGAAATTAGGGACCCTCACCTTCATGACTGTTTGTTTTTCCAGAATCTGGTCTAAGTTTCTGTCAGAGAATCCATGCTTCTCTTCAGAACAAATAGTTCTGTTGGAAGATCAATTCCTGGCAGCAGTTAGAGCATGCAGACTCTCAGCACTTTGGAAATAGTTCTTTTAATCTAATGGTTGGCACAGGTAAGAGTTTCCTGAGGTTGCTGAAAACCCTTTGAATAATATTGTAGCAACTTGGGATTTCAACAGCTCTTGAGTGTAAAATTTGTTTACACCTTGATTTTTTTGACACCTGGTGCCCATTAGCCTACAATCAATGCTGACCAGGACTCTTAAAAATAAAGCTCAAAGACCCCTTTGGTCTTTCCATGAAAATACCAGTTAACAGATATTCATCTGCCTATTCTCAGACTTGTACAAACTGATGATATACCTAAAGTGAATCAATCAAACAATAAATATTGGGTAGGAAACACTTTCTTAAAGGAGGAAAACAGAGCAATAAGCAGGACCAAAGAGACTTTTGCCTTCTTGGAGCTTACAGTTTAGTAAGCAAGACCAACATTGAACAGGTAATAATCAATGTATTAATAATAAAAGATGTCAGTGTGGAAGGCAGCTGGGAATATGTAGCAGAATTTCACTGCTCGAGTATAGGAGTCTTCCCAGAGAAATCTGAGATTTGAAAGTTAAGTGTTAGCCAGGCAGTGAGGAGTGGCTAACAAACAGCCCCCCACCCCGACCCTAGGAGCTTTAATACACGTAAAGCATGAAAATTACATGATCAGATTTTTCTTTATAAAATTGTTACCTTTCTATGACATTGATATGAATGAGATAATATAAGAGTGATTACAAGAAAAATAATTAGAAGGCTATTACTCTAGCCTACAGGAGAGAGGAATGTGGATGTGAATATGGATGTACTTATATGGAAGTAAAATGGATATGACTCAAGACTCAGTCAGATACAAGAAACTAATGATGCCATGTCAGTCCTGGGAGGCAAATCAGGGTTCAGCAGTCTGTGCATTATAAGATGAGGTAGCGAGTTCATGGTAATGCTGTTAATTTGATTCATATAGTGGATAATAAAGTTGCTTTATTAATAAATCAATCCTGAATATTTATTGGAAGGACTGATGCTGAAGCTGAAACTCCAATACTTTGGCTACCTGATGGGAAGAACTGACTCAGGTGGAAAAGACTTGGAAAAGACCCTGGATGCTGGAAAAGATTGAAGACAGGAGGAGAAGGGGATGACAGAGGATGAGATGGTTGCATGGCATCACCGACTCAATGGATATGAGTTTGAGCAAGCTCTGGGAGTTGGTGATGGACAGGGAAGCCTGGCATGCTGCAGTCCATGGGGTCACAAAGAATTGGAAACAACTGAGTGACTGAATGGAATAAAGTTGCTTAAAATAAAATTTTAAAATTTCCTACAATTTGGGTCAAGAATGACTTGGTCTGGCTTGCTGCCTTAATATTATGATGTGAGTACAGAACCTGCTCCTTAACGATTTATGCATAGTTTTGATGAGTGAATAGAGTTAAACACTAAACATGCCAAACGTCTGGTTCTAAAATTTCAGAGTGGCTCTAAAACAAATGATTTCCACATTGAAGGACTTCAGGCAAAAATTAACCTTACGTCCATATTATAAGGATTTCTCTTTTCCTGAGAAACATGAGCAAAGGAATTATTTGTCTCTTTCCTGGATTTTTTTTTTTTTCAATTTCAATCTTTAGCAAATTCAGGCAGTAGTAGGTTATAGTGCTAAGTACCAGGAATAAGACTTGGATTCAGATCCTGGTCATCATTTTACTGTGTCAACCTGGACAAGTCAACTTCTTGGCTTCATTTTCTTTTTATTAATCCAAGTCTATTATTATTTTGAAAGTGATCCTCTAAGTCGCTGTTTTCCTCCATTTCCTCTCCCAATTCACTTCTCTTTTTTTAGCATCACTTGTAGGTAGGCTCAAGTACTGAGTTTGGTGTTCTCTGGTTCTTCCCCCTGTTACCCAGAATGGGTGTTTTTTTGCTTCTGATCTCTGGTTAGGGTTGCTTGTTAGCAAAAGTTTGTTTCTAATAGATAGTATCTAGAGCAATAGGCAGAGAAGGCGATGGCACCCCACTCCAGTACTCTTGCCTGGAAAATCCCATGCGTGGAGGAGCCTGGTGGGCTGCAGTCCATGGGGTTGCGAAGAGTCAAACAAGACTGAGCGACTTCCCTTTCACATTTCACTTTCATGCATTGGAGAAGGAAATGACAACCCACTCCAGTGTTCTTGCCTGGAGAATCCCAGGGACGGGGGAGCCTGGGGGCTGCCGTCTATGGGGTCGCACAAAGTCGGACATGACTGAAGTGACTTAGCAGCAGCAGCAGCAGCAGCAGAGCAATAGGACTGGCTGCCCTGTGGAACATTTAAGATACTGCAGGACATATTTTATAACGCTAATGATTAAATCTCAGTTTCAGGAATAAGTTTGGGGGTAAGGATGGAGGAGTATCGCATGATTTGGAGTTTGTGTGATCTCTTGAGTTGCTGTGTGTTCCGCTACTGTGCCTGCTACCTGACATGTCATAGTTCAAAGATAAAAGCTTGAAACTGCAAAGAGTTATCCCTCATATTTTATAGCCACCTTTTCCCAGTTTCATAACAAGCCAGTACAAATGGGAGGGCTTTATCTGGTATTCTGAGAGATACATTGGAGCAGGATTAAAGATAAATTTCTATTAAAGACATACACACACTTTATGTCTTATTACTCCTGCTTTCTTTTCCCCCTTTAGCTGGATAAATTAACATTAATCTCTTTTCAGCAAGTTGCATGAAGAAAAATTAGAAAACTTCATAAGTGTTTGATCTTTTTGTCTCACAAAGGAAAGGTAATGATAGCAAAGCTCCTCTTTTTACAGAAATCATACATTATGCTTCATTCATGCCTCTCAAGAAACTGATTTCAAGTTACATGAAATTTCATTCTTTATCTGGAAGAAAGTTTTGGAAGACTTCAAGAATAAAATTTCACGCAACTTGAAATCAAAATCTCATTTTTCTTTATACTTTTATTTTCTTTCTTTGGTGAGGATAATCAAGTTACAAAGAACAATAAAATTTCCATATAATCTACTCATCAGAATGACTCAAATCATCAACACCAGAAATGAAATGTTGTCTATTAAAACTTGATCTCTTCTTTACATACCCACTTCCTAGTTTTGGCTATTATAAACTCTGGAATGTTTGTCCCAATTCATTATTGTTACCCTGTTATATGTTTCACATTATTCACCTTGTTTACAAAAGAAATACGTGTGTACATTCGTTTCATAGCTACATATTTTTTTAAGGTAAATTACATGGTTTCTGTGCTCACCACTAGTTTTTCATCAACTATGTCCTGTCTGAATTCTTAATTTCATCCATTTTTAGGCTGAATTTTGGCAGTATTCTTCTGGAGTCTTTGCAAGTTTAAAATATCTTAATGTTGTTTACTTATATGAATTGCAACTTTAATGGATATAAGACTTTCAGATCTTAATATTTTCTTCTCAAAGCTAAATATTCATCTATTGGTATTATTTGGGGAATCTGTTTTATTGTTTATATCTCATGTTCTATTTGAAATGTCTGATTTTTTTCCCCCTTGCTCATACTTAGTTTTCCTTTTTCAGTATTTGGATGTTTGGGCAAATCTTTTTTCTCTAGTTGGATCAAGTCATTAATTTTTCTAGGCTGTGTTTAGATGTCAGTTGTTTATTATTAAGTTTTTCTGATATAAAGAGTCCTTTCAACCCCAAATTTCTTTCTTCCTATTGGGAGATGGGATTCTGCTATAGTTGTGGATGTTATTTTCATGTTATTTATCCTAGTTTTTATTTTTATTTTTTTAATATAAATTTATTTATTTTAATTGGAGGTTAATTACTTTACAATATTGTATTGGTTTTGCCATACATCAACATGAATCTGCCACAGGTATACACATGTTCCCCATCCTGAACCCCTCTCCCACCTCCCTCCCCATACCATCCCTCTGGGTCATCCCAGTGCACCAGCCCCAAGCATCCAGTATCATGCATTGAACCTGGACTGGCGATTCATTTCATATATGATATTATACATGTTTCAATGCCATTCTCCCAAATCATCCCACCCTATCCTAATTTTTAAAATGAAAAATAATTTTTATATTGTATTCTTCCTCTGTTCTATATTTTTATCATCTTCTCTCTGCTGCTGCTGCTGCTAAGTTGCTTCAGTCGTGTCCGACTCTGTGACCCCATAGACGACAGCCCACCAGGCTCCGCCGTCCCTGGGATTCTCCAGGCAAGAACACTGGAGTGGGTTGCCATTTCCTTCTCCAATGCATGAAAATGAAAAGTGAAAGTGAGGTCACTCAGTCGTGTCCGACTCTTTGCGACCCCGTGGACTGTAGCCTACTAGGCTTTTCCGTCCGTGGGATTTTCCAGGCAAGAGTACTGGAGTGGGATGCCATCGCCTTCTCCACATCTTCTCTCGGATGTTTCTATATCTTTATCCTTTTTCCTCTGAAACCTAAGTGATTATTTTCAAAACAATATTTATCAGAAATTCAATTTTCTACAACATAGATTGTATTTTTTAATTGATACTATTTTAATCTGCAATGAGTTTACTCTTTAAAACTTTTCATTCGCTTGGCCAGCTATCATTTTATCTCAAGCCCTTGTTTTATTATTTTCTTTACATTGTACCGTATTTTCTTAATTTTTAGAAAGGGGGGGGGAAAGCATTTTCTACCTAAAAATTTATTTCTTCTTCCTGAAGTAAATCTTCAGAAGTTTCTTCTTTTTCTGGTCCTTTCATGCCATATTTATCTCCTTTCATGTTGGCAGAATCTCTTCAGAGACTTGATGGTGGTATTTTTCATGTTTTTGGTTCTCCATTCTTGAATGAGGACAAACTTGTCTGGTCTGGGTAGGTGGGCCAAAATTATCTGCGCTAATTCTTTTGGAGTTTTCTTCCTTTTGGCGGGGGGAGGCTCTGATTAAAGTCTTTTTAAAAAAGCAATCTGGATTTCTGAATGAAAATTAAGAAAAAAATTCTTTATATTACATCTCCAAACTTGGTTGTCTATAGTAGCAGAGGAGCTGAGCAGGCATGGCATGGGTACAGAGTTAGTTGCAGAGGGCAGTTTTTCTCTGCATTGTTTTCTTTCTTCGTTGGTGCCACTGTTCCATGGACCAGCCTCGTGGCTCTGTCTTTCTCTTGGCCTAACCTGTACTCTAGATACAAAGTGCGGGTATGTCCCTCTGGATCTCTTTCATGGAGCAGTAGGCTTCTAGTTGAGAAACAGCATTCTGATTTATACTAGGGATGCCTCTGTTTTTGAAAGTGTTCCTCCCAAGTCCAGGAGGATTGGCACATTGACAAGAAGTTCAGTGTTGGGAAAGCGCTGGCCTTGCTATTCTGTAGCACGACTACTTTTGATTGCTCTTCACATGCAAGCAGCCCTGGGTAAAATGGTCCCCATCTCTCCACAATCCAGTAACACCTCTAGTTTTCCCCTCTTCAGGTTAGAGGATCCCTCTTTATTTCAGAAAGTGCTGTCCCCTCTTGGAGTCAACTCCTGACTCCACTGAGAAGCTGGATTATGAAAATCTGTAATAGCCCCAGAGCATCTGTTGGGCATAGCTGTCATTTTCTCTCAAAGCTCTGTTCTTGGAGACACAGAGTGTTCCTAATCCCTGGTTGTCAGAGGTCCCTACAGAAGTGATGCATGACTGTCCAGTGGGCTCCAGGATTCCACCAAGCCCTCCAAAGTATGACTTTCTGCAATATTCTGCCAGGGCTTCCATCCCAGGGTTTCTTTTACTTACTTTCTGTAATCTTGCTCCATTCTCTTGGAAGAAGATTTCTGAGTCAGTCTTTGATGTTCCAAATCCACTCTATCAAACCAAAATTCCTCAGATTTTGTGGTTAGGGGTTGTTACGGCTCCTTAGTTCCATTCCAATGACAGTTTTTCACTTTAAAGATTTTTCTTTGGTCTTTTTTGGTTAGAAGCTTCCTTATATCATAATCTTGTTTGGGGTTATAAATTTCCTCATATTATGGTCTTTAGAGAATTCCTGCATTCTTCCAGTAAAGTTTCTAAGATGTTTACTTGATCCAAAGAATTCAGTGCTGTATTTACCAGCTTTATTTAATTAGAGAATTGAAAGCCTGTTGCATCAGTAATGTAAGTCAGAAGCAACAACTATGGTTGTCTCTTCTGTTTTAGAGATGAAATGTCTATAGTCTAGAGAGTAAGGTCAGTTGACTGTGCTTTGTAGTGACCTGGCCAACATTCAAGCCAAGTGGAGCATCTGATGCATCTGATCATCTGATCCTGATGCATCTTCCACTCCTCTGTTTGTTTTTTTTTTAAACTTTTTCACTATGATCTTGCCTGATAGCCTTTGGCTAAGATCAAACAGGTATATATTCTTGTTGGATCAAATAGGAAAATACCTATTTTGGCAATATATTAGTGAGTATCTTATTCAGAAGGTTTTAAAAACATATAATAAATTAAAAACTTTGATTATATTAAGAGCATGATGGTCTAATATGAACAGAATATGATAGTAAGACCTAAATGGCCTGATGAAGTTTGTACTTTGCTCTCAACTGCTGACTGGTCATAGATTACTCATTACCAAAGGTGGATTTTCTAGACAGCAGTATTCATGTAGAGTAAATTAACTCAAGCTTGATTTCCACGTCTGGTGCTACTTAGCTGCCTCCCCTCAGGCTTCTTTACCAGGTGTTCCAGCATGAAAGCTGAATCTACAGCCATCCAAAGGCACTCTGTGCTTGCAGCCATAAATGGAGTTTTCTTTCTGGAGACATCTGTTCGTCTGTCATGCTCCCTGTCCTCGTGTGAAATTTCTGTGTCTGATGCTTGTCTGTGAGTTTGTTGAGGTACCACACTGTAATTCAAACCTACTTGCTAAGAAAATATTCTGAGATGATACATTTCATAATTATCTTGTTTAATCTTGCAGCATTTGGCCATGATGGGTACTCTTTCTTTCTTAAAACTCAACTCTTCCAGAGAATTCCCTGGCAGTCCAGGGCTTAGGACTTGGCACTTTCACTTCAGGAACCTGGGTCTGTTCTCTGATCAGAGAAATGAGGTCCCCAAATCCATGTGGTATGGCCAAACACACATAGACAAAAACAAAACCCACAGAACCCCCAAACTCCACTTGTTTGATATTCCTGATATCTTTCAGGTCAGAGAAGAGCACAGAATTCTGGAATCATCTACCAGGGTTCATTTCTCCATCAGTTAGCTTTTCTTAAATAATGCTGGGTAACACACAACCACACAGTCTTGATGAATTGCAACAATAAGCATTTGTTTCTCATATTAGCTGGGATGGCTCTGAGGCTCTCAGATGATTCGGTCCTATGTCTAGGCATCAGCTGGGGGTCTGCTGATCTAGACTAGGTTTGCTAGATGAGGGTAACTCAAGCTGCTGGTCCAGCCAGTGTCAGATAAAACTCAGGTAGTTCCTTGTATAACCATTCTTAGAAGCAAGCTAAGGAAACCTGCAGGCTGGGAGTGATGCCGGAAACCCAAAAGAGCAAGTGGAACCGTGGTCTACCTCTGAGGTTCTGGGTCGGAACAGGTACACTCTCATCTCTTCCCATTGTCCTTTGACTATAAAACACAAATGGCTGAGTCCAAGGGTGAGGGGCAGGGGGTCCACCCTGACTCCAGCAGGAGGGGCCACAAAGTCACATGAGAAAAGGTGTAGACACAGGGCATCATGAAGGAGTGGGGTCCGTGGTTTAATCTGCTACAGAATTCCAACAGGATTGTTCCCAGTGCTGTGACTGAGGCATATTCCTTACTCTTTTCTAAATCTTGTCTATACTTTCGAGATAATAATAATAATAATCTCTACCACGTGAGGTTGTTTTGGTGATTAGGATTAAAAAGTGCATGTGAAAATATTAACATGTTCTAGCACATAGAAACACCAGTAGATGGTAGCGGGTGGTGGTGGTGGCATTATTAGGATTAAAAAGTGCATGTGAAAAGATTAACATATGTTCTAGCACATAGAAACGTCAGTAGATGGTAGCGGGTGGTGGTGGTGGCATTATTAGGATTAAAAAGTGCATGTGAAAAGATTAACATATGTTCTAGCACATGGAAACGCCAGTAGATGGTAGCGGGTGGTGGTGGTGGCATTGTCCCCAGTTCTCCTCCCACCTCTCTGAACGCATCCTCTGCAGGCTACTCTTCCCTGGCCTGATCCTCACATATCTATACTTCCCAGGATTTCAGCCCAAGATCTCTTGTCTTCTCACATGTGCGGCTGGGTGATATCTTTTATATCCATAGTTGTCCATAGCACAAAGCCATGTTGATTATTTATCTCAAATCTCTTCCCCAGACCTCTGTGGAAGTCCTTGGGGGCATATGTGTGTGTTCTCTCTTCCCTCCTGGTTTTCATTTTCCGACCATTGTGCTTTTCCTGCAGTTAGAGCAGTGCCTTGTATCCCCAACAACCTGTGTTTAAAGTAGACAGAGTCTAACAGAAGAGACTTCAGGGGCATAAATGAGTCTGTTTGAGCAACTGGTCCCCTCATTTGTCTGCTAGTGACAGGAATAAGCACAGTCACTCTTCAGATTTACCCAGCACTTTCTACAACTCCTTTGAATGGGCCAGTTTATCCTCCTAATCCACAGGAAGGCTAGCTTTTTGCATTAGGACTGAACTAAAAATGCTGTCTGCCATATCAGTTAAAAGAAGGATGCTGCAGCCAACAAGTCACACAGACTCACCCCTATGGTGCACCCTGAGGGGACCCAGGATGAGCAGCACAGGATGCTGGCCCCAGATAGCTGAGGTCCACATCAAAGGCGCGATTTTAATGAGCCCAGACTCTTGCACCTTCCTATACATAGAAACGTGCTAAATTCCTTAACTTGAGATATCTGGTTTTCTTTAATTAACAGTAAACTTTTGATATTCCGTCCATCCTGGTCTTTGTTACAAAAACTCCTGTATATCCTGGCTGTCCCCCTTGCCTCTTTGGAGTGGTTCTTCAGAGTTATCTGAGATGAAGCATCTCAGGTTTAAATCCTGAGTTTTGTCCGCCAAGTAAAACATAACACTCAACTTTAAGATTGTGCCTTTTTTTTTTTTTCCAGTTGACAGGACTGATGAAAATTCCTCTTAAAATGCAAACATGGCAAGAAGGAGGAGTAAGACAGAAGTCCATTTTACTCGCACAAGTCATCACTGAAGATTGGTGTACCTGGCTAGCTTAGTTAAGTGATCAGACCAAGGGGTAAAGGACAGGTCTGGTGTATTTTGACAAGAGAGGTGGAGCCTGAGAGACTGGGAAGACTGGGATGCAGGAAGCTATGGGAGTGAGCAGGTGCTGGGAACAGTCAGGAATGGAAGAGCTAAGGCTTCAAATAAGCAAATACATATAATTAATTATAATATATAATTTCAGGGATTTCCCTGATGGTCCAATGGTTAAGACTCCATGCTTCCACTGCAGGGGGCTTTCAGCTGTTCAGAAAAAAAAAAAAAATTAAGAAGAGGACTAAAATTGAAGCTGAGAGAAAAACATTAAGGGATTAAAAAAGGCATTGTTTGTAGAGTCTAAGGAGAAAGGAAATATTTGTTAAAAATTAAAATGAAAACTGATATAGCACAGTCCCAGTTCAGGAATACTTCATGGCAAAAATAGAGGCAAGAGAGGGCTGGAGGAGTACAGAAGTGCTTGCAAAGTGTGCCTGTGTGAACCCAAGTTTCCTTACGACAATTGTCTGTGTCTAAGGACAAAAGCATAACATGATGTTCTGTCCTAGCGGAGGTTGATGCTGGCGGCCTCAGCTAAGCAGATGGGCCACATGACTGTTGACACAGGTATTTCTTTCTACTCCTCAGGTCTTGAGCATTTAGCTGATGTCTTCCATCAGTGTGCTCTGTAGAATTCCATCTTATTACCTATTGAAAGAGGAAAAAGGAAACTTCTTCAAAACAGACACATGGGCTCTATCTTTATAACCTAGAGATGGTGGTGTTTTAGTTACTAAGTCATGTCTGACTCTTGTAACCCCATGGGCTGTAGCCTGCCAGGCTCCTCTGTCCCTGGGATTTCCCAGGCAAGTATACTGGAGTGTGTTGCCATTTCCTTCTCCAGGGGATCTTCCTGACCCAGGGATTGAACCTGGGTCTCTTGTACTGCGGGTGGATTCTTTACCAACCTAGCTGCCAGGGAAGCCCCATAATCTTGGGATAAGAAAGAAAATATTTAAAAATATAGAAATCACAAACCATACATGAAAAGAATAATGATTGACTCCATTAAAATTAGTAACATTTGTAAAATAAAAGAATCATACAACTCACTGTGAATTTTAGTATTAGCTTTGGCAGAAGACAGCATTGTAAAACACTGCTCTACAAAAATATCTTGGTGTTTTGAATTTACAGACAAACTTGGATTTGAATCAATACAAACTTGAATTACTATGTTGATAATATATCTTTACATTTATGAACACAATACAGCTTTTCATTTATATAGGTATCTGTTTATGTTTTTTAAATAAAGTTTTATATATTTTTTCACAAGCTCTTATACTTTTATTAGATTTATTTATTCCTAGGCATAACTTTTGTTATTACTATAAATATTTTAAAATATATTTTCTAATTGTTATTGGTATATAGAAATTAAAAATTATGTACTGTATACATATAGCATTTTTAGTCCTAGTAGTTTCTCTACAGGTTATTTTAGTTTTTTATTTCACAAATATTGTCTGTGAATAATGACAATCTTGTTAACGTCTTTCTATGGTGGTTAATGAGGCTTGCCTCTTTCATATGCATTCTATCTTCCTAAATGATAGCTCCCAATTTTGTTCACCAAAACCACAACTGAATTTCCTAAATTCCTTTGTATTGCAATCAGGGGAGGTGCTGTGGGTACACAGGTTTCCCACGTGGCTCAGTGGTAAAGACACAGAAACAGGAGACATGGTTTCGATCCCTCAGTCAGGAAGATGCCCTGGAGAAGGAAATGGCAATCCACTCCAGTATTCTTGCCTGGAAAAATCCCGTGGTTAGAGGAGACTGGCAGGCTGGAGTCCACGGAGTCACACAGAGCTGGACATGACTGCGCATGCAGGCATGCGTGCTCTTGGTACATAGTTCTGACAAATATGTCATAAGCAGAAATTCTCCAGGAATTTTTTAGGTGTTTTAAAAAGGACAGGTTAATTTGGCATCTTAACTTTTGCCTTTTACCCTTTGCCCAGAATGTGTATGTGATGTCTAGGAATGCAGCAGTTATCTTGTGAACATGAAGACGAAATCTGCACACTGAGGATGACAGAAAAGAAAGATAAGAAATGCCTGAAGACATTTCATAACTCTGTAAAAATGTTTGACTGTCTACTTCTAGACCTCTTCTAGAAAGTGAGAAAAATAAACCCACATTTGGTTCAGTGCCTACCTGAGGTTTAAAATAGACAGCTGAACAAATATACTTTTAATTTCTTAGCTTTTATTTATTTTATCCTGTCCTAGTGTTTTGTTCTATTTGGTTTTCCTCTCTCTAAACTGGCTCAATTTCAATTACTTCTTAAGATGGATAGTCACTGTAACCTTTTCAATGTATTTTAAAAATAATTTTTAACAGGCAAACAGTGGGTATAATCTTTACAACAAGGTAAATGCAGAAGAGATATCATATATTTGTATATGAGTTCATTTATCAATTGAGAATTAAAGCTGGCTGAATACATTTAGTCAATTTGTACTATTCAAGCCAGTAGGGATTAATTTATTTTTTTAAACAAGAATCAGTAGTAAAAAAGCCATAGCCCTTCATCTTCTGTTACGTATATATAAAAATCACATGCACACTGGCTTGGTTATTGATTATCATATAAAAGACAACAGTGTCAGTTGCTTAGTCATCTCTGACTCTTTGCAACCCCATGGACTGCAGCACGCCAGGCTCCTCTGTCCAAGGAATTCTCCAGGCAGGGATACTGCAGTGGGTAGGCATTCCCTTCTCCAGGAGATCTTCCTGTTCAGGGATCAAACTCAGGTCTCTTGCATTACAGGCAGATTCTTTACCGTCTGAGTCACCAGGGAAGCCAAGAGAACAGGTTTTGTATTCTGTCAGCTTTGCTTCAAATCCTTGTGCTGCTGTGTTCAACTGTGTGCCCTTAGACAAGTCACCTAGCCACCACTTCTGTAATGATCTCAGAGTCTGTCAGGGAGAATATGCACACTAAAATATGGTTGAATATTGAGTTACAGGAATAAGATAAACTAAGGCTGGAGGCTATGACTCTAGGTGTGATCAGAGTGCTGTGGAATAAACAATGTAGGCTTCGGAGCCGAACCAGAGCTAGAATCACTACACTAAAATGATCCCATAACCAACAATATTTGATCTTGATTTTTTTTAAACTTTTTCTTCTATTTCCTATGCCTCTGTTTTTTTTTATTTTTGTTGTGAAATATAGTTGATTTACAATGTTATGTTAGTCTCAGGTGTCCAGCAAAGTGATTCAGTTCTATACATATATATGTGTGTACATTATTTTTTATATTTTTTTCATTATAGGCTATTATGAGATATTGAATATAGTTCCCTGTGCTATGAGAGTAGGTCCTTCATAGGTTATCTGTTTTATATGGAGTAGTATGTCTCTATTAATCCCAAACTCCTAATTTATCTCCCATCCCACCCCCTTTTCCCTTTGGTACCCATAGATTTTTTCGTTTGTCTGTGAGTCAGTTTCTGTTTTGTAAATAAGTTCATTTGTGGCATATTTTAGATTCCACATATGTGACATTATATGGTGTTTGTCTTCCTCTGTCTTTCTTACTTCCTCCTGTGCCTCAGTCTTAAAAACTAAGCTAACATATGAATTTATTTTGTTGAGGGTTAATTTTGGCTTGCCTTGGGAGATAGTATGTTCTTCAGGGAAAAAGCACAGAATTCTAGCTGGAGTCCTTATTAACCAGAACCCCTTACTGATTCTGGAATCTTGGGCAGGTTATAGAGCTCTTAAAACTTCAATTTATTCGTGTATGATTTCTAATATTACTTGCTTTAACTAATGTGTAGAATTTTCATGATGCTCAAATAAAATAATTCCCACGCAAGTTTTATGGAGAACTACTCAAATGTCACAGAGCATTTAGCTTCATGATAAGTTTATAGGACATTCTCAATAAAAATCAGATTATTGACTTCTGGATCCTTCCTTGTTTTTATGTTAGAGTTAGTTGCTAAAATAATTTATCTTGAAAGAATACAGATGTAGCATCCTGAAATGTCCAATAGGTTTGACCTCTGTGAATTCTCTATTGCTGCATCAATTTTGTTCTACATTGTCCTTTCAAGATTCAGGGAATAAGACCTGTAATACTAGAATAACCCACACCCCAGCTCATCAAAGAGGGGAAAAACGTCTTCACCAGTTTGTCTCAGCTACATTTTACTATCCTATTTCTCATGCAGGCTCAACCAACAATTAAAATATAGTGGGTACCTGTCCTGTCAACGCCAGCTGACAGCCAAACTGAGCTCTACTATTCTGAGCTTGCAAAATATTCTCAGCTCTTAGTTTTCTCATTCATATAACACTATGAAGACTCCTAAAGTGCATATATTAATGTTAGGCATCATCACTCTTACTCCACCTGTTTGTTCATAATAATTATTCAGTCTCATGAAAGCTACTGTTCAAATATGTGATAGAATTTCATACTCATGGAAATTATTTGCATACGGAATTATCTTTCAAGTAAAGTATTAGTGTCATTGAAGCTTATATCCCATAAACTAGCCTGGGATTCTCCCCAGTCAAACTGCAGGAAATAACCAGGTGCAGATCTCAAAACTGGACAAAAATATAACTTTTGTTTCTCACATCTTCCTTACCTAGGAGAATTGGAAGCAGAGTTTGGAAAGAGAATTTTAAAGTTATTGATTGTGAATGACTGTTCCTTACAGAGGAAAAGAGATTTTAGATGGCTAATGATTTCAAGTAGGTGATTCTTCACTCTACTATGAAAGCCAGTCAGATTTAGTTGAAACCATTACTTTCTATTATATCCAGGTATGGATTGTCATATTGCTTCTTTCTTTGTAATGTCTTCTGTCTCTTGCTGTTTTAATTTCCAAATTTCTTGTCCACATACTTATCCATTTACCTGTATATTACTGCCTGAAAAACCTGCTTCCTTTCTGATCTCCTTACATTAAGTCCATACATCTCTAATCTGTTTGATATGTCACTACAGCTTATTTTTTTTCTTTAAAAAATCCATTTTGTTGTGTCTCTTGAACATTTAAAAATCCTTAGTGGCTCTTTCTGTTTTTATCATGGGAAAGAGAAGGAATGGAGAACCAAACATGGCTCTGAGGTTAGAGGTATGTGAAGGTGACATTCACTCACACAGGGGTCCTGGGAGAAGGGGACGGGTTTGGGACCCAAGGGAGATCATGAAGGCAGTTGAGTTTAAGGAAATTTGTGCAACACAGAGGAAATAAATGGAAACTCAGATCTGAGGCTCAAGAGAGAAAACTAAGCTGGGAAAAAAACATTTAGGAGTCATCATGATACTGAGAATTATAAAGTCACAGGATAAATGAAACTGTTCAAGGAAAGTATACAAAGTGAAAAGAAATAGCCTAAGATATATTTCTGATAATAGAAAATTTTCAATATCTGATAAAGCTCACATGTGGAAGAAGAGTCAACTTAGCATAATTAGGGCCAATAGGAAAAGGCATAAGAAATCAAATTTTATCTTTTTATTTGACAGAAAAGTATACTAACTAGATCTGTCAATTGCAGTGAATTCACTGTCCTAGGAAGCCCAGAAGCCTGGGCTGCCTTGGGATAGTTTATTACTATGTCACAGAGAGAATACCTCCTCGGAGGAACAATGCTGATCAGAGAGCTTCTCAGGTTCTTTCAACCCTCAGATTTTGTGGTTCAACATATGTTCCATTTCCCCCCCGCCCCCGCCCCACTGTGTAAACACCTTGAGCACCAGGATTAGTTCTGAGAACACTGAGAAGTATTGGGCATTTTGATTGCTAGAACTTTGAAAGGCTTTATAACATAAAATTTGCAAATGCTTTTCCAACCATACCTGTTTAAGGAATAGTGGAAAAAACGTGTGCAAAGAGGATGAAGGAGCTAGGACTTCTGGTGAAAGAGAGGTGGAGGGGACAAAGAGTTGAAGGAGAGAGATAAGTGCTAGTAGAGAGGAAATTTGTGGTTGCTTGCTGAAAAAAAAAATCTGCATTCTAATATAAGCGCTGGGAGATATTTGAACAGTATAAAACGCATTTGTTGTGATAGTCTGTGGGAGTGCCTAACATATTATTAGGAGCAAACAATACACGCACACAAATGCTTATAGACAAGCACATAAACTTCTGAGTTTCTCTTTTTCTGCCCTGCAATAGTCTCCTTATCAAAAAGAAGAGAGTCATATTAAAAGAGAGTATCCTCCATGATGTTATTTTAAACCAAATACAAATCAAACCACATGTGCATACACACCCTTACGCTTTAGTGGAAGATAGAAGGAAACCACATTTTATAGTTAACTAGGGCTTCAGTCCCTGGGGGCAGATAGAGTTGAACATAACTGAGTGAGCACACACATGCATAGGAAGCTCTTTTGGCTTTTAGAAGCTGAAAGCATCACAGTTGGTCAGTACTTTGGAAAAGAGCAGAGTGCAGTCAATTGGTAAGATAGTTTCTTCAATCAGCACGTTTGGTGACATCTGGTGCCAAAATAAGCAGTTGATTTTTCGTTAAAACCTTAGTTTTCAAAGGAGTTCCTCTGGTTGCATTAAGCGAAGCATGCACCAGCTAAGGCAAATTGCAGTTTAGAAATGTGATTTTTCCTGTTTTTTCCTATATTTTAAAAGGCCCATGAAACAACATAATTTCCCTGCAAAATGGCTGCATTTCTTCCCCATCTTTGTTTTGTTGAAGACAATTATAGTCACTAAAGCAAACACTTATGCCTTAGATCTTTTGGTGCAGAAATAATCCTTTTGAATTGGGTCATTTTGCATGTGTCTGGCAGTCATTTCCAGGGCTCAGCCAGTAGCTCATTTCAAAGGCAAATGATAATTTGCAGATTCCATGCAATGGAACTGAAATTAGTCTTGTATGTCCTAAATATTTTGTACTTTGTCTGCAGCTGCCAAAAATGATCATCTTTTCTTAATACTGAGCTAAATTGGGCTAAATTCAATTTAACAAATCTCCCATGATTGCATTTAGATTAATTGTTTAGAGAAATACCACATTGTCTTCTCAGAAAACTAGGCACTGACAGATCATGGATCCCAACCCTTCCCTGTAGCGTAGCTGTGGTTGCAAAATGACTGGGAAGGAAGTAGATTTCCTATGGAGGAAGAGGCAGTCTTTCTTGCTTCATGGACCTGGCTGTGAGCACAGAACATTCCTGGTAATTTCAAAAGGCATGCAAATTTTGACTGGTGGTGATGGGCAAGATAGTCAGATGACTGCTTATAAATCAATTCCTTAGAATGAGAAGATCCTCAAAATCACTGACTTGGTCCCAAAGAAAAACTGGAACCTGTTCCCACCCCCTCCATTGACCCCAGCAAACAATAAATGAGAAGTACCACCATCTTCTGCTGTTACTGCTGCTGCTAAGTCGCTTCAGTCGTGTCCGACTCTTAGCGACCCCATGGACTGCAGCCCACGAGGCTCCCCCGTCCCTGGGATTCTCCAGGCAAGAACACTGGAGTGGGTTGCTATTTCCTTCTCCAATGTATGAAAGTGAAAAGGGAAAGTGAAGTCACTCAGTCATGTCTGACTCTTCGCGACCTCTTGGACTGCAGCCTTCCAGGCTCCTCTGCCCATGAGACTTTCCAGGCAAGAGGACTGGAGTGGGGTGCCATCGCCTTCTCCAACCACCATCTTCAATGAATTTCAATTCCAATAATAGTAATGAAGAGCCAATATGAAATGATGCTTACCTTGCACCCGGTACTAGTCTAAGGACTCTGTATGTGCAAACACATTTAATCCCCACCAAGCCTAATAACTAGCTTGTATCAATATTTTCCCACATTTTACATGTGGGGATACTGAGGCTCAGAGTAGTTAAGGAAATGGCTCAAGTTTATGCAGCTATTAACTTGGGGAGTTAGGATCGGAACCAAGGCAGTAGAACTCCAGTATCCTAGCTCTTGACCACTTTATTGAAGTTACTTCCATTTTCTGGTGTTTAATAATTCTCACTATTGAGAAATCATTGTTTAAATCCTTTTTCAAGCATTTCTATTATTATTCAGGCTGTTTTCTTGTGGGCATAGTTTTACCTCCCCAATCTGCTTTTCTCTTTCCTATTTTCTATCCTCCATTTGGTCTTCTATCAATGATTATACACTAAGTACTTTTCTATGCACAGTTCCCTAACAGACACAGTTTTAAAAGAAGCAAGCTTAGCACACATGCTCCATGTTAGTTCTTTGACAATTAACTCTAGTAACATAATATTCATATTATATGTCATATGGAGTATTTACATGGTATGAACTTACTTTGAATACATTTTTTACTTCTTCAAAAAAAATCCTAATTTTATACTTCCTGATCTTTTCCCCCCACCC
This sequence comes from Oryx dammah, assembly GCF_014754425.2. Taxonomy (NCBI): domain Eukaryota; kingdom Metazoa; phylum Chordata; class Mammalia; order Artiodactyla; family Bovidae; genus Oryx; species Oryx dammah. The sequence goes on along the minus strand of NW_024070204.1, from coordinate 50,350,058 downwards.
TCCCCCACCAACAATGGAGCCCCATTGCCTTATTTTAACTCCTGGTTAATTTCTTGAGTGCTTACCAAATGTCGTGGATTGTTGTTTTCAGGTCTAATAACTATAAGCACTTCGATTTGTCTTTAAGAATTTTACTTTCCTCATTTCCTCTTAAAAACAGTCTCTAAAATCTTAAGTTCTTCTAGACACCAAGTCACGTTTCTTGCAGGTTTCTGCTCCATCCCCACTGCCACTTTTGAAGAACTGACCCAAGTCACTCCTTGTCTGAACAACTGTAACAGACATTAGCTAGCTGCCTTACCTCTCTCTAGTTGTATTACTTTAAACCCATTTTCTACTCAGATATTATAGGAGTTTCTCAAAAATACCAATTTGTCTTTATCATGTTCTGCTCAAACTACCGCACAATTGCACTCATCTCACATGCTAGTAAAGTAATGCTCAAAATTCTCCAAGCCAGGCTTCAGCAATACATGAACCGTGAACTCCCTGATGTTCAAGCTGGTTTTAGAAAAGGCAGAGGAACCAGAGATCAAATTGCCAACATCTGCTGGATCATGGAAAAAGCAAGAGAGTTCCAGAAAAACATCTATTTCTGCTTTATTGACTATGCCAAAGCCTTTGACTGTGTGGATCACAATAAACTGTGGAAAATTCTGAAAGAGATGGGAATACCAGAGCACATGACCTGCCTCTTGAGAAATCTGTATGCAGGTCAGGAAGCAACAGTTAGAACTGGACATGGAACAACAGACTGGTTCCAAATAGGAAAAGGAGTACGTCAGGGCTGTATATTGTTACCCTGCTTATTTACCTTACATGCAGAGTACATCATGAGAAACGCTGGGCTGGAGGAAGCACAAGCTGGAATCAAGATTACCGGGAGAAATATCAATAACCTCAGATATGCGGATGACACCACCCTTATGGCAGAAAGTGAAAAGGAGCTAAAAAGCCTCTTGATGAAAGTGAAAGTGGAGAGTGAAAAAGTTGGCTTAAAGCTCAACATTCAGAAAACGAAGATCATGGCATCCGGTCCCATCACTTCATGGGAAATAGATGGGGAAACAGTGGAAACAGTGTCAGACTTTATTTTGGGGGGTTCCAAAATCCCTGCAGATGGTGACTGCAGCCATGAAATTAAAAGATGCTTACTCCTTGGAAGAAAAGTTATTACCAACCTAGATAGCATATTAAAAAGCAGAGACATTACTATGCTGACTAAGGTCCGTCTAGTCAAGGCTATGGTTTTTCCTGTGGTCATGTATGGATGTGAGAGTTGGACTGTGAAGAAGGCTGAGTGCCAAAGAATTGATGCTTTTGAACTGTGGTGTTGGAGAACTCTTGAGAGTCCCTTGGACTGCAGGGAGATCCAACCAGTCTTTTCTGAAGGAGGTCAACCCTGGGATTTCTTTGGAAGGAATGATGCTGAAGCTGAAACTCCAGTACTTTGGCCACCTCATGCGAAGAGTTGACTCATTGGAAAAGACTCTGATGCTGGGAGGGATTGGGGGCAGGAGGAGAAAGGGACAACCGAGGATGAGATGGCTGGAGGGCATCACAGACTCGATGGACATGAGTCTGAGTGAACTCCGGGAGATAGTGATGAACAGGGAGGCCTGGCGTGCTGCGATTCATGGGGTTGCAAAGAATCGGACACGACTGAGCGACTGAACTAAACTGAACTGAACTGAGCTTAAAACCCTTCAGCAGCTCCCTAGTGCATATCAGGTAAAGCCTCCAATCCTTTCCAGGGATCTTCCGGCTGTATGCCCAGACTTGCAGCCTCTGTACAGGCCCTGAGACCTTCCTTGCTGTCTCTTTGCTCGTGCTTTCTCTCCATCTGAGCAATTTCCCTTCTTCACCGAATTAACTGCCTGTCACCTTTGCAGAGGTAGCTCCCAGGGTATTTACTCTAGGATGCTTTGGGTCTCTTCCCTAAAGAATCTTAACTGCAGACCTCTCCCACTGGATCGGCTATTTCTTTATGTAAACAAAACAAAACAAAACAAAAAACCTTTTAATTTTATATTGGAGAATAGCTGAATAACAATGTTGTGATAATTTCAAGTGGATAGCAAAGGGACTCAGCCATACGTATGCATATATCTATTCTCCCCCAAACTCCCCTCCCATCCAGGCTGCCACATGATATTGAGCAACATTCCCTGTGCTATAAAGTAGGTGCTTGTTGATTATCCATTTTAAATATAGCAGTGTGTACATCTCCTGGGTCAGCTATTTCTGTGTTTTACCCAATCACACATTTATCACATGGACTCTATTGATCTGTGTCTTTATCTGTATCCTCCACTATATTAAGTCTTAGTCAACTTTCTATCCATTAGGTCGTGTTCATATTCAAGTGCTTAGCTCAGAGTGGTTGTAATAAATATTTGTGGGAACTGATGTTTCCCCATATTCTTTAATAAAGGAGGAGAACAAGAGTAGATTCCTCAATTCTAGCAAGGATTGATTATTTTGTGAAGAGAAAGGAAGATTGTTGGAGTCGCATAGACTCTGTTCCTTTATTGTGCATTTTAAAACTTGACTTTCTTTACCAGTACTGTCACAGGACTAAATCACTCAAGAAAAGATAACAAAATGATGATGTTAAAACCTCATTCTATTTAAATTTAAATCTCCTTCTGCCAGAAAATGTCAGTGCTGATGACAGAATCAGAGACCTGACTTTTGCTCTCTTGCTGAGATTAAGGGAGTCACAAGTAGGTCAAGTGTCTCACTCCCTGAGTCAATGGCTCTGCCTGAAATAGAATGCAGATGGATAAACTGCTTCTCTCAAGCACTGCTCAGACAAAGCCAGCATTTCAATATAAAACCAAGCATATCAATATAAGACCAGACAAAGCTAGAAGTCAACAAAGATGCCAATCCTGTTCAGAAAAAAACATTTGTGACAAGGATTTATGATGAGGTGAGGATATGGATGTATTCCAAGTAGGTTTCATAGAAAGCGATGCATTACCAATATTAGGGAAAATAATTCAATTATGCAGGTTTGGCCTAAAGGAATAAACTTTGTCCATAAATATGACTTAACTAATCTTTTGCAAAAATGCTGCTGGCATTCAGCTGTCAATATTTAAAAGTAATATTTTATGTGATGCTTTTTAAATGGCATGACTAAGGAATGGCTGTAAGGAAAATTCAGTTCTCAAGGAGCAAATAAAAGAAGTTGGACTTGCATAATCTGGTTGCCTCCCTCTCTTTCATCTCTAGTTCTTATCACTCCTGGCCAAAACCTCTAGATATCAGCCACAATATGCTATGTCTTGCCCCTATGCCCTTGTTGTTGTTGTTGTTATTCAGTCGCTCAGTCATGTCTGACTCTTTGCAATCCCATGGACTGCAGCACACCAGGCTTTCCTGTCCTTCACCATCTCCTGGAGTTTGCTCAAACTCATGTCCATCGAGTTGGTGTTGCCATTCAACCATCTCATCCTCTGTTGGCCCTTTGCCTATGCCTTAGCACATACTATTCCCCAAATTTTGTCTGTGCTTGTCCATCTTCTGTGCTCTCATTATATCCCTTACAGCCCATTATTACCCTACTTACTGTGTCTGAAAAGATTTTATTTTGTTTACTGTTTGCTCTTGTGGTTATTCAGTTGTTAAGTTGTGTCTGACTCTATGCGACCCCATGAACTGCAGCATGGCAGGCTTCCGTGTCCTTCACTATCTCCTGGAGCTTGCTCAAACTCATGTCCATTGAGTTGATGATGTCATCCAGCCATCTCATCCTCTGTCACCCCCTTCTCCTCCTGCCCTCAATCTTTCCCAGCATCTAGACCACCTTACACGCCATCTTACTTGTATGCAGGTTTCTCAGGAGGCAGGTAAGGTGGTCTGTTATTCCCATCTGTTTAAGAATTTTCCACAGTTTGTTGTGATTCACACAGTCAAAAGCTTTAGCGTAACCAATGAAGCAGAAGATTTTTTTTTTAATTACTTTTTATATGATCCAACAGATGTTGGCAATTTGATCTCTTGTTCCTCTGCCTTTTCTAAATCCAGTTTGTACGTCTGGAAGTTCTCCTTTCATACTGTTAAAGTCTAGTTTGAAGGATTTTGAACATTACCTTGCTAGCATGTGAATTGAAGTATAGTTAATTTATGATGCTGTACTAGTTTCAGATGTATAGACTGATTCAGTGATTATATATATGTGTGTATATATATATACATTATATAAATTCTATCTTCAGATTCTCTTCCATTATAGGTTATTATAAGATATTGAGTATCGTTCCCTGTGCTATACTGTATGTATCTGTTGATTATCTATTTTATATATCATAGTATGTGTTTGTTAAACTCAAACTCTTAATGCATCCCTTTCCCCTTTGGTAACCATAAGTTTGTTTTCTATGTCTGTGGCTTGTATATGTTTATCCCGAACTCTTAATTTATCCCTCCCCCCCCGACCTTTTCCCACTGGTAACCATAAGTTTGTTTTCTATGTCTATGAGTCCATTTCTGTTTTGTATATAAGTTCATATGTATCATATTTTAGATTCCCTATATAAGTGGTATCATATGGTATTTGTCTTGATCTGTCTGACATACTTCACTTAGTATGATAACCTCTGTGTCCATCCATGTTGCTCCAAGTGGCCTTATTTCATTCTTTTTTATGGCTGAGTAATATTCCATTGTATATTTATATACCACATCTTCTTTATCTATTCATCTGTCAAACAGTTAGGTTGCTTCTACGTCTTGGTATAAACAGTGCTTCAATAAACATAAAGGTACACGTATCTTTTTGAATTATAGTTTTCTCCATATATATGCCCAGGAGTCAGATTGCAGGATCATAAGGTAACTCTACTTATAGGTTTTTAACAAACCTCCATACTGTTTTCCATAGTGGCTGCACCAATTTTTATTCCCACCAACTGTACCCTGTCCAGTATTTGGGGCTTCCCTGGTGGCTCAGAAGGTAAAGAATATGCCTGCAATACAGGAGACCCAGGTTCAATCCCTGGTTTGGGAAGATCCCTTGGAGAAGGGAATGGCAACCCACTCTAGTATTTTACCTGGAGAATTCCATGGACAGAGGAGTCTGTCAGACTACAGTCCATGGGGTTGTAGAGTCAGACACAACTGAGCAACTAAAATACACACAGACTTTTTAATGATGGCCTTTCTGACTGGTGATTTTTGATTTTCACAACTGGGTGGGGAGGAGGAGCTTGTGCTATTGGCATTGCATGGGTAGAACTGAGGGATGCTGCTGAATATTCTACAATGTACAGGTCCAATAAAACAATTCACTAAAGCTGATGTTGAGAAACTCCAGTTTAGAATATTTGTTACATCAAATAAGCTGAGCTAATGTTTAAGGAAAAAGGAAGGATCTATTTAACCAAAAAGTATATTTTTAGGAATTTCAAAACTATAATGATAACATTTTTGAAAATAATTCTTAATCATAAGAATCACTTATAAGGTCTGTTTAGGTTATGACAATTCAGTAAACCCAAGTTTGCAAAAAAATTTTCAGGAAAAAAAATCTAGACCAGCTTGATTTTATTTCCAGATATAATACTTAAAAAAAAACTCAGTTTGATGACTGAGTCTGATATATATATATTTAATTTTAGTTTTGGCTGTGCTGGGTCTTTGTTACTGCATGCAGGCTTTTAGTTGTGGAGAGGGGGGACTACTCCCTAGATGTGGTGCTCGGGCTGCTCATTGTGGTGGCTTCTCTTGTTGTGTAGCCCAGGTCCTAAGGCACACAGGCTTGAGGAGCTGCAGCAGATAGGCTCAGTAGTTGTGGCTTATGGGCTCTAGAGTCCGGGCTCAGTAACCGTGGCACGCAGACTTAGCTGTTTCGTGTCATGTGGAATCTTTCTGGACCAGGGATCAAACATGTCCCCTGCATTGGCTGGCAGATTCTTACCCACTGTACCACCAGGGAAGTACCAATATTTTTTTCCAAGAAGGAAAATGTTAGATTCTAGGAGGACTACACCTGCTAATTACACATTTCAATTTGGATAGGATCTGGATTTTTCTAAGGGTTTAAAATATGGCATTTTGCTTTTTTGATAGGTGAAGCTCATTGTTAAAGGAATTTAGTTCAGTAAGTGTATATACTCTAGGAAGCATTCCTAACACCTTCCATTGGTCTAGGTCAAGGAATGTGGTACATCTGGAATAACTCCCCTCAAAGGAGGAATTCCTTTGCCATTGTATCTCTTTCTTCTTCTTCTTTATATTTTGAGTTGTTCTTCTGGCTATTGTGAATAGTACTGCTATGAACATTTGTGTACAAGTTTTGTCTGAACACCTGTTTTCAGTTCTTTGGGGTTTATACCTAGGAGTGCAGTTGGTGGATAATATGTTTCTTTTAACTGAAGTATAGTTGATTTACAATGTTATATTAGTTTCAGGTGTACAACATATTGATTCAATATTTTTATAGATTATTTAAAGTTGTTATAAAACACTGTCTGTATTCCCTGAGCTGTATATTACATCCAATTGATTTCATACCTAGTAGTTCATACCTCAGTCTCTTTTTCTTATCTTGCCTCTCCCCCCACCCTCTTCCTCCTGGAAACTACTAGTTCTCTGTGAGTCTGTTTCTGGTTTGTTAATATACATTCATTTGTTTTATTTTTCAGATTCCACATATAAGTGAAAACATACAATATTTGTTTTTCTCTGTTGTTGCAAATGGCAAAATTTCATTATAACTGAGTAGTATTCTATTCAATACTACTATATATATATATATACACACACACACATTTTCCCTATTGTAAATAATGCTGCTATGAACATATGAACATTGGGGTGCATTTTTTCAAATTTGTGTTTTTATCTTCTTTTAGACATATACCCAAGAGTAGAGTTGCTGGAACATATGGTAGTTCTATTTTTAGTTTTTTGAGACCTCCATGCTGTTTTCCATAGCAGCTACACTAATTTACATTCTTATCAACAGTGAACTAGGCTTCCCTTTTCCCCACATCCTTGCCAACATTTATGATTTGTTGTCTTTTTTTGTATTTCTCTGTTCTTGTTTCATCTCCCCTGGGAAAATGGACTCTGTTCTATGTAGAAGCAATACAGGATAAAACCTGTCACTGTTTTATCACAGCTCAAACTGACTAAGTTCTTTGTTATTATGGGCAGGGAACATATTCAGGATGGACTTGGCCTATTGTACAAATCAGACGTAAGGAATATGTTTAGTTCTGCATATGCTGGTTCTAATCTTCAAATCTGCAGCTATCTTAAAAAAATTCTTCCCGATTTATATAAAAATTAGATCATTATAAAAACTATCTTACATAGTCATATACCCAACAGAAAGAAAACTCACTATATAGAAAGTTTGAGAGTCAGTGCCTCTCCAAATTGAAATGCTCTTGAGCGATTATGGAGGCCTCTCCATCTTGAATGCTTTTATAAGATCAAAGAGGAGAAAGGAACATTTACAGCAACCTTGCTAGCTAGAACCCTGGATTTTAAAAGCCCTTTAAGAGCATTTAATGTCGATGCTTCTATGAAATAGCCTCTCACTACACAGGCAAAAGAACTCTTTCTACTGTCCCTTCTTGGATTCTTAAGCCCCTTCAGGCTACAAGGGCATTGCTGCTGCTAAGTCGCTTCAGTCGTGTCCGACTCTGTGTGACCCCATAGATGGCAGCCCACCAGGCTCCCCCATCCCTGGGATTCTCCAGGCAAGAACACTGGAGTGGGTTGCCATTTCCTTCTCCAATGCATGAAAGTGAAAAGTGAAAGTGAAGTCGCTCAGTCGTGTCTGACTCTTAGCGACCCAGTGGACTGCAGCCTACAAGGCTCCTCCGTCCAAGGGCATTAGTGACTATCTAACAGTTCTGCTTCGGTCACATAGGGAATGGAAAATCCCACAGACGTTAACAGTGTCAACCCAGGGTGGATGTGGAGGGTGGGGTTACTTGAGGTTGTGTGGGGAAGGGAGAGGCCCAAGATTCTGAGATGTGTTAAAGCAGAATTACCCATCTTGTCCTTTCTGCTTCTTCCATTCTTACTTACAAAGAGCCATGTCTTGATCTGGCCGGATTGTAAAAGCCAGTCTGAAGGATTATGCTCTGATCAGAGAGGATGTAGGAGGTGGGGAGATTTGGCCCCATTTGCAACTCAAGATTTTTCTCTAGGGGGAAGGCAAGGGAGCACTGAGTCTATTTGCCTTCTTTATTAAACATCAGCTATCCAAACAAAATTGGCTTGTCTAAAATTCACTGTTGGTATAAAACTTTCAAGTTCTAGTTATCATAGCTGGTGATGAAGTAAAAGTAGAAGAGAAATTCTAAAAAATCATCCAGTCTAGTTAATATTATAGTAAAGCTCTAGTAATAAAAAAGAGCAAGTGCATGCAAATGAAACTACCTTAGTAGCAAAAGATAGAAATATAGTTTTGAAATTTAATTTTGTATTGAGAAAAGTGATAGGCCAGTCCAGTGATGGTATCACTAAGGTGAATGCGATTCCTAGAATGATGTGAGGACTTTTCTCTCTCTTTTCAATAGAGAAACCTAGATTAGCTTTTCTATATTCCACTCAGTGTAGCCGTTCTAGATAGGAGTTTCTATTTCAAAATGAATCACAGTACAAGATATCTTGCTGATATGGCTGTTAATAGGAGAGCATTTCATTTTAATATTTCCCAGTAGAAGAATGCATACCTTCTTTTCCAAGAATGCATGGTGAAGGTATTTGGGCCTTGCATTGCTGTTCAGTATCCTTAGGCAGAAATATGACAGATTTGCACTCTATTGCTGCCCTTTTCCAACAATGTATGTGTCATCCAAAGGAATGAGTGAGTCTGGATCATACCACCTTCAGTCTTCTTGCTGGCTGTGCATTCTTGGTTTTATACTCACCCAGGCAGGCTGAAGTCATAACCTATACGTGTTAGGAAGAAAGAACACCTGGATAGTGGCTGATGATAATCTACTTTATCTACTCAACTAAATTCCATGTAATATCCAACAACATATACTCCATCCTCCATAGTTTGACCCGGCTTTGGAGCTATTAAACTGTTTTATGTTCTTTACTTTGAAAGTAGTGTTGATGTGCAAGATTTGTATCTAAGATTTTTCTCTGGGCAGTTGGTCAACTCTGCATATAAGGAATTTGAATGAATTGACATGTACCTTCTCGAAATTAATTTTTAATTCTTTAGTATATTTAGCATATCATATATGAATAGAGTGATCATATAATTTATTACGGGGGCTTCCCAGGTGGCGCAGGTGGTAAAGAACTCGCTTGCTAATACAGGAGATCTAAGAGACGTGGGTTTGATCCCTGGGTCGGGAAGATCCCCTGGAGGAGGGCATGGCAACCCACTGCAATATTCTTGTCTGGAGAATCCCATGGACAGAGGAGCCTGGCGGGCTGCAGTTCACGGGGTCACAAAGAGTTGGACACAACTGAAGTGACTTAGCACGCAGCATGCACATAATTATGGTATTAGGAAAGCTTTCGTCTGGGAAAATGGTCAAGGAGAAGGAATACTTGGATAACAAACACGCACTGAGATGGCCCCAGGCAAACTGAAACTATAGGTCATCTTACATATGATGGGGCACGGGCCTGGGAGCAAGGGACTGGACTCCAGACATGTATTTTAAATGAAGGGTATGACATAGAACTGCATCTTCCCCTCAACAAAGGTACAGAGTGTTTGTTAAATGAAATCTATGCCTATGAATTGTCCTGGTTGTTTGGTCCAAGAAAGAATGAAAGCCAGAAAGAAGCAGAAGCTGTAGGGTGTTGGCTGACCTCCCAGATCACGGGAGATCTCTGGAGGCATAAGAAAGGTCTCTGCTAGCATTTGATTCCAGTTAGCTTAATGGAGAAAGCTGAATTTTGAAAGATGGGGCTGAAGAAATATATTCTCTCTTATGGTTCAAAGAACATACCACTAGTTCATCTTCAACACCAAAGGAAAAGTGAGATTATAATCTTGTCATTTTCACCAACATCAACCATGGTGTTATGAGTGAATTCTCCCATTCCTCTCTCCTTTTTCTTTTCACAGGACTTTAAGATGTATCACTGATTTTAAAACACCTATAAAACTTACTCTACACCTTTTATACCCTATGATAATGAAATTCTTAGCAGCATTAAGACTTTACTGTGAGTGCTTGAATATACATGTGTTTTAACCGGCTTTGCCTATGTTGTTAAACTCATTGGTGGGTTGGAGCTGTTTCACTGACTTAATTTGGAATTTGACAGTTTCCTTCTAATGTTAGTTAGAAGCCATTTGGCCCTGATCATTTCCCTGGCAATAATCCGAACTAGCATTTGAGTGGGTCATGTCATGTCAACTTTGCCGGGTTTGGAGATCTTGTACTCTGACGTGACTGATTGGTGGTTCCACTGCCTTCTTCCAAATGGCTTGACAGATGACAACCTTCTGCATTTAATAACTTTTCATTTCTCTGCTGGATTAATTTTTAAGGTATTTCGAATGGCAATTGGTGAATGACAATTTTGATTGAAATTTATTCACAGGTAGTACTACAATTGTTAAGTATTACTACAAATATCTTAACAGAGGTGATTTTACACGGGCAGGTACCTTTTTACATAATTAAGTTTGCCATGTTCAGGTAATTATCACAAAGCATAAGTTATGCTTCTAGGGGCTAGCAAGTGGCTTTTCATTTAATTATGCAATGAATACCTGATTTCTCATGTTTGGGAACGCATGTACACCTGTGGTGGATTCATGTCAATCTATGCCAAAACCAATACAGAATTGTAAAGTAAAAATTAAAAATAAATAAATAAATTAAAAAAATAAATAAATAAATAAAAAATAAAAGTCAAAAAAAAAAATCTTAAAATGTTGACAAAAGATGCCCACAAAGCAAGAAAGAATGGTCGGGTATTTGTCTGGTTAGCTTCGCACAGGAAGTAAAAGCCACTGAAACAACCAAATGGCAAGAATTTTCATAGTGACAAAATAGACAAGGTAACAAAATAAGCCTTCACTTATCCTTTGGTTGTTTTTATCCTGCTTTTCAGAACATGGAATAATTTCAGGTGATTGCCCATTTTATTTTTAAGAAGCTGGACTATGGTTATGACTTTATAAGGTAGTCAAATCAGTTTTAAAATGGTATATTAACAACAGCAACAATGGATAACATATGAACTGCAAACGGTAATGACACATGGATTTAGGGATATTGTGAAGCATGTGGTGGGGCCTCGTGACCTGATGGAGAGGATGACTAGATCTGCTCAGGATCATCACTCTTCTCCCAAATGATGACATCAATTTGCTTCTTGTTATCTTTAAGGGACTCTGCACAATCCTTTTGTATGAGTTATGCCTAGAGCTTCCTCCCTGTTTGCAGAGCCTGTGTGTTGGGTTCTGCAGGCTTACCCTCCACCTGCTGTATCGATGTATCTTTGCATGTTTTACAAACTTAGAATGGCATTTGGGCTGCTTGGCTTCAAACCTCGCTTGGTGATTATGACAACAGAGTTGCTGCTAGTGGGAGCTTCTTGTTTGCAGCTGAGTAGGAGGTGGCAGCTGCTGGGCAGGACAGTGCAGGGACAGTGAGGACAAGGAGGCACTCCCCCACATTTCTATTTCTAATGAGTCTTCTTCATGATGCAGAGCCTATTACTGCAGAGTATTCTGCCTTGTTCATGCTCCCATACTATTTACTGGATGTTTTAAGAGGCGCCAACTCAGCATTGCCCAAAAAATGTGGCCAAAAATCAATTGTCTCTTTAAGTGATTGCATGACTTCTTTCATCTGGAACATATATGCTCCTGTATATTAAGAATGTACTCAAATATATCAGGTCCAAATGTGCCAAGAACAGAAACCATAGGATAAAGATGTCCCATGACAGTTGTAATGTCTTAGCCTGTCGCTTGTCTCAACAAGAGCAACCTTGAGGCTGCCTGTAGATTCAGAAACTGGATGGCATCTCAGGGAGTTTGGGTACACAGGTCAAGATGAAGAGTGGGTGTGTCTGAATAGGATTCAATGAACACAGCAAAATCTTTGTATCTAAAAAGGAAATAAAAATGGAAGATAAAATAGAACTGAAGTAAAGGCCCTCCTCCCGTGAGGCTAGAGTTCACTAGACAGAGAGAGGGCTCAACGTAGAGTGATGGCCTGGTCAGAGACCCAGCAAAAACAGCCCCCTGAATGATGGAGGAGGTGGAGGGTCAGGTTGATGCGGGTCCCTCATGGTGTAATTTAAGTTCGCCATGTGAACAAAAGCTTATGAAACTCCCAGAATTATGTGGAGTCATAAAAACATGCATACATACACATCCCTGCTTCGAGCAGTCTCGCTTATCATTCTTTAAATGCTGAAAGTCCTAGCAGTTGGAAAAAGCACCATTTGCACACAGCACTCACCAGAGCTGTCTCTCACTGACTGGAGTCCATCCAGTTACATGGATTCTTCACGGGATTCTTGTTGATGCCACTGTGAACCCACACCATATCCCCACACCTGTGGAATGCATTTGCCGCTTCTGCTTTTACAGATGAAGATAATGACCCCTGAGAAGTGATGTGCCAGTTAAAACCTAAGGGGAAAATGGTAATTGGAATCCAAGACCTGACTTGCTTTTCTTCGGCCCTGCAGGCTGTGCTGGGCTGTGCTATTCACAGCTCTCACACTTCGCTTCCAGGATCTAGTGAACCTTGATATCGAAGTCTATAGAAACTGCAGGAAAGAACTTTTTAGTTTATTTTTAGAGATTTACTACAGATGAAGAATGATCAGGACCAGGTGTGTTTTCTGAGCTGGCAGACCACTGCCTGCAGGAGGGTGCTTCTGTAGTCTCGGTCACTCTGTTCGTGTTTTTTTCTGTTTCCTCCCTTCCTTGCTTTGTTCCTTTCCCCAAATTAAACCTAGACATGACATACGCTGATGAGAACAGGAAGAGGAGGAAAAGGAAATGCCTTTGATGCTTTTCCCCTGGAAGGTCTCATCCATATGAAGCTCTCACTCCACTGGGGTTGGAAGGTCTACGAAATATCCTTTTGGGGAAGGCTGGTCCCCAGGGAGGCATCTACTGGCTTCTCTGGTAGTCACTGGACAGGCCACATCACTGTGGTGCTGCAAATCAACGCGCCCTGCCCCTAACAGAGAGAAGCTCACAGTATGGGATAGAAGTGTTGGTGAGGAAATGGTGTCTCCAGGAAATGGAGCTGAAGGAGCTCACTGAGAAAGAGGAGTGAGAATGCAGGGCCTACTTTTCTGCTGCAAGGAGTAATAACTGGAAGCCTGGGGCAGGCTGCTCCGGGGTGGGGTGAGCTGGGGGAGTGTCTGGATGCTAAGACACTCATCCTGCTGCTCTGCACTGGTCCACCCAGAACCTGCCTTTAGTTTAAAGGGGAGTGTGCTGGGTTCTATATTGAATGGCTTCTATTTCCTCCATTGCTTTGAATGGATATCATCTTACATTTTCCCCCAGGGTAGCTTCTATTGCTCTCTTGGCATGATTATCTTAATTTCACACTGATTCTAAACTCAAAGTAAGAAATATTTTAGACTTTGTTTTAAAAAGCTTCTTTTTAGCATCCTGCATGTTTCAAGATTCCTTTGTTTTTCTGTGGGTAGCCAGAGCATTTAGAGAAGAAAAGAAATTTGTAGCTGGCTGTGTTAGCTGGTACCATCACATTATTAGACAAAATCATTATTAAAACACTTACTCCAATACTATACACTCTGCTTTGATTTTTGCACTAACATGTAGTTAATTTATTGGCTCCCAACACATGCATGATTAAAATGAGCATCACTCTTTTCAGTATGAGAAAGTGACATAAGTTAGATATTGTAGAGAATTTGCAAAGGATAATCAAACAAACTTATAAAATGGTTAAAAGATTTAAAAGAAAGAATCACTAAAATATGGTATGATTAGAAAAAAGAGAGGAAACAACACATTTAAATAACTCAGTATGCTTTTCAAATTATAGCCTTTGAAAGGTCACGGTGGAATTTAACAGGCTTGTGTCAAATACTAATGCATTACACTGGTTGGGTTTCCAGCTGGAAAAGAGTTGGTTCATCTTGCAGTTCTGAGATGAAGTAGCTGGAAGCCAATCCCATGAGCATGCAAGAGTGTGTGCAGACAAGTTTTACTGGTATGGGCATTGTTGTGATAGCCTACATAAGGTGTATCAACAGATGAAGGCGCAAGTGATTGACAGCAAGAAAACAAATCCAGACCAATCCCTGGAATCGTGTTTGTCCACAGGAACTTTTCAAAGGGCTGATATGGTGGGGTTTTCATTATTGGCCAGAGGGTGATGGTACTGGCAGTCTTACTGATCTCAGTGTTATTCATGTAAGACACTCAGGGTTACCTTGTGGTAAAATATTACCAAATGAATGCCCTAAAGAGAGTGCATTCCTGAAGTCAGACCTCGTTTCAGAAGGAATTAGTGAGCTCCCCTAATAAAAATAAGTGTTTGTTTCTTATTTCCTTCTTACCAAAGAGCAGTGCCCAATAGAACCAGGGTTTACATTCTGTTTGTACCACTCAGAGTAACCTTGAGCAAATCCCTTAACCTCTCTGAGCCTGAGATTTTCTCAGCCATATATGAAAATAATGATAGTATTTCACACAATCATTGTGAACTTAGAATTTTAGATGCATGACCCATGCTTAATATAATATTTTAAGAAAGCTTATAAGCGACCTCTAAGTGAGGTCTGTGAATTTGACTCCATAGACATTTACTGTGCACCTATCACTATTGTGAAGTAGTGAAAAAAGATTTTGGAGACAGAAAGATGAATTATACATAGATTCCACTGTCAAGGAACTTGCAATCTAGTGCAGTGGAAGACTGATGCATGGTCTTGACATGGTTGATGACAAAAGTGAAGTACAAGCAAAGTGGTACTGGATGGTCGATCAGGGAGCAATAGATTCTGATGGGTGGGACTGGAGAAGACTTCATAGGGGAGGTGGCATTTGAAGTGATGCATGACTAATGGGTGTGTATTTTTCCATAGTTCAATTTGTCAGCTCAATTTATTCCTGATCAGTTTGTCATGATAATTACGATGGCAGTGAATGGCACACCCTGGCCTAGGTGTCTCATTTGGGACATAAATATCATATTCCTTCTTCCATATATTTTGTCTACTTCATCATTACCAATTGTATTGATTATCCATGAAGTAATATGGGCTTGAAGAGGGAAGATGGTCTGCAAAGTCATTTTGGGGGGATATGAAAGAAAAGGAACAAGAAAAGATTTTCCACTCTCATCCAAGATTCACCGCTACCTAGCAACTAAACACTCAAAGACAATAACTTGAAGGGTGTTTTAAAAAGAAAATTAATTGAAAGGCAAGATCAGTCAGTTCAGTTCAGCTCAGTCACTCAGTTGCGTCTGACTCTTTGCAACCCCATGAATCGCAGCATGCCAGGCCTCCCTGTCCATCACCAACTCCTGGAGTTCACTCAGACTCATGTCCATTGAGTCGGTGATGCCATCCAGCCAACTCATCCTCTGTCGTCCCCTTCTCCTCCTGCCCCCAATCCCTCCCAGCATCAGGGTCTTTTCCAATGAGTCAACTCTTCGCATGAGGTGGCCAAAGTATTGGAGTTTCAGCCTCAGGCAAAGTGGTAAGTAATAATAGCTAACATTTACAGAGTGCTTACTATGTGGCAGATGCTCTTTTAAACAATTTAAATATATAAATTTATCTATTCCTCATAACATCCTTGTGGGTTAGATATCATTATGCTGCCCATATCACAGCTCAGGAAACTGAATTAAGAAAAAGTTCAATAAACTGTTCCTGAGACCACAGTGCTAAGTAGAAAGAATTGTGCTCATGCTCAGTCGTGTCAGACTCTTTGTGACTCTGTGGACTGCGCTTCTTTATCCATGCAATTTTCTGGGCAAGAATACTGGAGTGCGTTGCCATCTCCCCCTCTGTGGGATTTTCCTAACTCAGGGATCAAACTCATGTCTTCTGTGTCTTCTGTATTGCAGGCGGATTCTTAACCACTGGGCCATCAGGGAAGCTCAGTAGAAAGAATATTAATTTGCAAATTTGGAGATTGTGTTGTTTTCAGATCTGAGTAAGAGATCTTGGACAGATCATCTAGATTTGCAGAGGAAAGCAATGAAGGGAATTTTCTTCTTTCTTCTAATTGTGCTAAAGCTTTTTATAATCGTTGTTAGATGTTTTAAATATTTTTATAAGTCATGCATTTAATATTTTAATTTAAAGAAATTTAATTGAAAGTAGTGAGGGAAGAAACAGAACAGGCTCTGTCTTGAAAGCAGGACTCCATCTTGGGCTGGACTGTGGGGTTTGAGCTACATGCCCAGTATCTATGGAAATGACATATCAACTGGAAAACCAGGCCCTTGGAAGGAAGAGCCCTAGGGCTCTCCACTGCCTAAAAGAATATACTAATTATCTGTGTAATCGAATAGAATCATACATTCTATTATGCTTATTGTGGTATGACCACAAGCCTATTGATAATTGTCCACTGTTAATTACCTAGGCTTAAGGCATATGAATCACGGGTTAACTTTGATTGTATCTTTCTTTTTCTTTTGTTCAGACTAGTTTCAGGGAATTTGGAGAGGTGGGTTTGGGCACCGACACTTAGGGTATATAAGGTTTTCACAAAAACTGGTTGGGGTCCTTGGCTAAGAGAAGATTCTGCATTGGGCCTACCGGTGTAATAAACTACACTCCACTATCTGCATTTTCCTTCTGAGTGAGTTTGTTTCCTGGAAGGTGTGGCTACAACAGTAGCTCTTCATATTTCTTTGCTTTCCTTTGTAGGACAGTTAAGAACATTCACACAAAAAGGGTTTTATTAAGAAAAATTAATAAGAACTTCAGTTAGGAGAAGACAAAATGGAAAATGCACCGATAGCAAGGGATGTGAGAATCATACCTATTGATTTTTTTTCCCTTGCATCTCTGCTTCCTATTTGTTTGCTTACATTTCTCTCTTGCTTCAGAGTGTCTCCTGGGGATAATATTTGTACTCAAATACATTAGAATTTAGATACATACTCTTAGTTAATATAGGACAATGGGGTCATTATTTTTATGCCATCTTTTTCTTAAAATCACATCCCTATTTTCATTGGGTCCTAACTAGACAAGTTAAACTACTGTATTTTACATCTGTATGAATGAGCAATCCAAACAGAAAGCTGAAGGGGACAGGTAAAAGATACTCACATGATGAGAAAACATTAAAAAATTGCCTGAGTCAAAACGGCAACTCTCTTCTAGGCTTTCTCAGAAGGCTTCACTTCAGTGAAATGGAGAAGAAGAAAGGGTCACACAGTCTGGCTGCCGCTCCAGTGGAAACCAGCCTTCCTGTAGACTGGGCTGGCTGAGTTACTCGGCCTCTGGCTTCCCCACACAGGCTGTGTTGTCAGAAAGAAGCCCAGAAAGTTGATGGATGAGAGTTGTCTCACTCTGCGAGACTCCAGGAAAGGCTCCTGGGGTCCCACTTGGTGTGATTTCAGCTTATCCTGGAGGCAGTATTCTCCTCAGAAGAACTTTAGAATAGAGCATTGTTTGAAAACAAAAGCGTGGAATTGGCCCCAAACAAATGCATGAGATTTGGGGAGGAAATCTGAAAACTCCATGGGACAAGATATTTTGCCAGCTTGTTTTCCTGAGAAGCCTTTAGCCTAACACAGCCATCCCTCCTGTACTGAGACATGAGAAGTTAATAGAAAGTCTTGACATCTTACATTTGGATGGACAGTCTTCTCTCTGACTAACTCTTAAAATGTGCTTCTCAAGTACAGGGATAAACTCATAATCCTTTCTGATTTTAATCATGTGTCTTTCCTTCAGAAATGTCTGGCTTCCTTAAGGTCATTCCCTCAATTTAAACCATTCATACTTTGTATTTTTTTCCTACTTCTCAGACTGTTTTGATTAGTCAGGACAGCTATCCCTTCCCTTTGTGATTCACTTGTTATCCCTCCTCTCGTTTCCATTTCTGGCATGCTTTAAACTTTGCTTCTTGACCCAGGTTATATTCCATTCCTCACTTCAGTGCTGGGGAGGGATCCTATTTGATGCACTTTGTTCCAATTGGTGGCTGCTCTTCCATTAGGAGTGATGAGGAATGTCATGAGTGAGACACCATTGTCAGCCCATGAACTCACATGGTGCCTGGGCCAGTCCATGGCTGGGTGTAATTTTCCACTGCAGCTGACAGTGTACTACAAACACATGCACGGTGCCCCTGGGCTGTGGCCACATCTGTAATGGAGGTGGGAGTAGGACCGACCCAACTGCAGGGCCACTGCAATTCTAGAGCTCTAGTACCAATGAAATTTATCATGCTTTGATGAAGAAATGGGAAATAGGCAAGTCCTCAAATTCCTTTCAGACTAACATCCCTCTCCTACATACACTCTGCCTTTGAGGATGCTCTGGAACAGTCAGCAGCTATCTCCACATCTGCTTCTCTTTTGCTTTTCATCTTCATGCCTTAAAACCTCCCACAATCACCAGCAGTAGAAATGGAAATTGAGTTACCTATATTTGTTGATTTTACCTTTTTCTTTTTTTCTATCTCCCTGTCTTCCTTCCTTCCTTCTGCTCTTTCTTTCATTTTTATTCTGCCTTTCTTTCTGGCTCTCCTCACGCCCTTTCTTCCTTTCTCTTTATTTAATGGAATGTGGAATACTTTTTCTTAATAATAATTAAAAGATTTATTTAGTCTCTTTATTTAAGATAAGCTTGTTTTAAGTCATTAAAAAAAAACCAACGTTGTAATCTACTCTGTTTCATATTACTTTTGAAATGGAGCTATCTGTTGCTTTTATGACTATCCCTAGTATTGCTTGTTTTTGACAGAATATCAGTTGCATGAAGCTTTTTTAGCTTTTGGGACTTGAGACACAAGATAGAATACCAAAGCTTAGAAAATTCTATAAAGTGTAAAAATGACTGTCTCTCTGGATACTCGCATGTCCTTCCACATTTCAAGAATGCCTTTCATATTTAAATCCTTTTAAAGAGTTATTCATTATTTAAAATGGCAACATTAATACCTTTCTATTGTACCTGTTCAACAATATTAAGCTCCACACACAAAGCTAGCGCACAGTCACAGACTCTTATTATCTACATCCTTGAGTAATCACATTGTAAGAAATAAAAACTTAAAGTGGTCCATTTTCAAGGACAACTAGCCCAGAGTGATAGCCTGCTGAGGAAATAGCCCTTAGGATACTTGCCTGGGAAATCTAAACAAAGGGAGAGTGGAATGCCTAGGACTTTTTCACGGGCTCATTCTATTGAATTCAAAACATAAGAACGGGAGAAGTGCACGGCAAGGTTAATAAATCCAGGAGACATTCTGGAAAGATTATTAACCCTGTAGTACCCAGCCAGTGAGGAACTGGGGCAGGAACTTGCCTGCGGAGGGGATAGAAAACCCACTGTAGCGACTCTGGGTGTGCCTGCCCACCAGACACCGGCTCTTGCAAGACCGTCAGTTATTAAGACCTCACTTCTTGCTGCATCTGGTTTGTCCCCAAGTCCATTCCTTGGGTTTGGGCCGGTGGGCTTTATTTCCCATAACATAAAAGGATTTGTGTTTATTTTCTATAACTGTCTCTAGCTGGCTCAGTTGGTAAAAAAATCTGCCTGTAATTCAGGAGACTTCCTGTAGTGCAGGAGACCTGGGTTTGATCCCTGGGTTGGGAAGATTCCCTAGAGAAGGAAATGGCAACCAACTCCAGTATTCTTGCCTGGAGAATCCCATGGACAGAGGAGCCTGGTGGGCCACAGTCCATGGCGTTGGGTTGCAAGAGTTGGACACACTTCATTAAACTACTACATAAAATAATACATAAAACATTAAAATGTATATTCACAAATATAGGGAGTTTGCTTTGTATTTTTTTTGATTGTAGTTTTGTTTGTTTTACAAATATGTGTGCGTAATTTATTCAACCACTTCCCTATTCATAGACATTAGATGTTTTTTGTTTTGTTTTACTTCCTTTTGTAACTACAAGCAATGTTGCAATAAATATCCATCTATATTATATACATTTAAAAAATCTGTTATTGCCTGGCTTCCAGATTTGGGTGATGGATTCAGAAAGTTGGCCCTTATATAAATCTGTTATGATACTTTTTCCTTACATAAAAAAATAAATAATGCCAAATCTCTGTGACCTTCTTGATAGAAGATGATAGCAGAGGTTGGCATGACTTCAAATCATTTTAAATTTTATTTAGATATACAACCTTCTTCTTAGGACAAATTACGGCAGACTTCCACTCCTCTACCTCCATCTTTGAAAAATGTAAAATCTCCTGAAAATGAATAGATTTAAGAGATAATAAATTATATGTTCAAACTTTAACCATGAAGACAGAATGTCAACTAAATAGGGATAAATGTGTTAATGCAAGAAATCTATGATTTTCTAAAAGCAGATGTCAAAGCTTTATTCAGCCTAATTAAATTTTGTTTTATTCAGTCTTGCTTATTGTACTGCATGAGACCAGCTGTGTGTTGAGAACTCTGAGGAGTATATGGGACTCAGTAGAAAGATAATGATTATTTCATTCTTCCATCTAAATTTAACTTCACTAAATCAAGCAAATATCAACTTTACCCAGGCTTGTTCTATTTGTAACCAGTGACTAGGTGAACAACTTGTCATTTAATCATCAATACCCCCTGGAAGATCAAACCAACCCTTAAGTACTGAATAGCCCAGCCTGGAAAGGGAAGTACCTTTGGCCTACATAGCAGCACAATTGTCTATTACTAATTATCTGTTTAGACACACACCAGCCTAATACAAAGTCCTTACATACTCTAATCTAAAATCTTAGATCCTTGCCAGGGTGGAAGTTCTAAGAGTTCAAAGAATATTATGAAATATTCTTTTAAAATCTTCTTTAGCTTGTCTCTGCTCTTTAAACACCTCCTGTTGTCTGCTACCTCCATTCATAAGCTTATTTTCCATATTCAAAAAATTTCTACTACAACTCTTGTAGTTAGGGCATAAAAATGAATTTTTTTCAATGCCATTTTTCTGGACTCTCTTGGAATATAGCTTCTGCTTGTCAAGAACTGATTCTAAACACACACGTGTGTAGTACTGAACTGGTAGTCACTGAGTGCCTGATTGCAGTCATGCACTTATTCTCACAAAAAAATGATGGAGGCAGTTGCTATAATTATCTCCATTTTATAGACAAGGAAGTTGAGCCTCAGAGAAATTAAGTAACTTGCCTTAGATCACATTTTTTGGTTATTGTGGCAGAGCTAAGTATTAAACCCAGCTCAAGCTCTTTCTACTAGAATTACTGGATGTCATAGAACGACTGCTAGCTGCTATAACAAGTAGAACCACCAATACGTGACAGCTCAAAAACAGTTGATGTTTGTTTCATGCTTTCGTAATAGTCCAAGGCAGATGTTCCTGGTCTGTGGGCAGTTTTCTCAACAACATGATTTCAAGACCTAAGCTCCTTCCATCTTGTGGTTTTGTTATCCCTAAGAACTCCTTCTTGGGCTTCCCAGGTAGCACTAATGGTTAAAAAACACCCATCTGCCAGTGCAGAAGATGTGGGTTCAATCTCTGTGTCAGGAAGATTCCCTGGAGGAGGAAATGGCAACCCACTCTAGTTATTCTTGCCTGGACAATCCCATGGACAGAGGAGCCTGGCAGGTTACAGTCCATAGGATTGCAAAGAGTCAGACACAACTGAGGTGACTTAGCATGCACACAAAGACCACTTTCCAGAAAAAGGAGAAAGAAGCATGGAAAGGGCAACATAAGAGGTATAAAAGGAGCCAGTCCGAATATTGCACAGTCTAATATGAGGCTTGAACACTCTGCTGAGGAGGATGGGATATGAAATCTAGCTATTTGTCTAGAAAGAAGAGAAAGCAAATTTGAATGAACAACCTAGTAATCTCTGCCACAGCCTCCCTATTGGTTCACTGGGTGTTGACAAAATGTATGTGTGGTGGAGTACAAGGAAGTTAAGATACAGAAAACAGTACTGTGCCCTGCAGGAATTCATAATTTAGTTTGGGAATGAGAAAACTAGTCTATAATGAAAAACAAAGGACAAGTTCACATAATGGGAGACAATTGTGCTATAGGAATTCAAAGAATGGAAATTTGATTACGGGAGGGACTAGACAGGATTTCAGTTATATCTTGAAGGGAAAAAGCAAAGAAGATTTAGTTCCTGAGGGGAAGACAAAATTTTCTTATAGTGAGTCCATATTTGAACTGAAGTTGAGGCCACATATTAAAACTTCACTAACCACCATTTGTCTTGGGCTCAGAATAGATGTAATACTTCTCTAATTGACCTTGGTCATGTCATATTCTAACATTTTACATTCTAATAGCGGAGTAAACAGATCAGTAAGGGTGACTGGCCACAGTTAGGAATATGAAGGAATTTTGCATGGATGTTTTTACATTAAGCAAAAGGCTTGTTTCCGTTAAGGCTTATTTCAGATCATCTGGAGAATAGTATATCACTCTGAACTGCATTCTCCATTCCTTGATCTAGAGACATTATTTTGTCTTTAATAGAACCATACAATTCTTCCGCTGATACAAATAGTTTTTATCACATTCTTAATTTATCTGGTTTTGCCCTAGTATATAAAAGTCTGTTTTCAGACAGTATCTAATCACCTTCTTATTTTATCCTAGGAAGTGAGAATAGTGCAAAGACTATTAAATGCACAAATCTCCTAAAGGCATTTTCATTGGTGACTCAAGAACATATGTATTTGTTAGCACATGTGTAGGAGAAAAATATCCACTTCATCAAGGAATGCCATAAAATCCGTATTCAACCTATGGGGAAATCCAGGGATATAGTTGGAATGGCTGCCCAAATATCTTAGATACAGAAGAAGGAAGTTAAAAGCAGACACCTCTTAAATGTGTTATTGAATTAGAAAAGAAGAAAAAGATTAGAAATGGTGGTCCGTGAGGTTATTAATGGCTTTCTGAGCAGTTTGGATATCGCTGAGTGCTTCCTCATTAGAAGCGATGGTGAAGGGTAATCTTGGCAAACACATATTAGTTAGTGAGGTTCTATATTTGTGCCTTTGATTTGATCACATCCTATTCCAGAGCCTGCTTATAAAGAGAGTCACCTCTCCAGCATTCATTCATGAGTTGTGTCTACACTTATTGACAAGTATTTCATATCATATCAGCGATTCCAACACAAGCCTCTTATTCCAGTGGGAGTTGACCTGGGTCAGACATCAAGGATAAGACTGGGGGTTGCATATCTGAATAAAAATAAGATTTGAAGGTGGAAGGAACACACTTTGTAGATCACAGGAAAGATCAGTTCAGTTCTAGGTGGGTTTCTCTAAAAGCAATTATCCATCAATTTATTCACATGGAATCTCTGCTTGTGCCAGAACGATGACTCCTGATTAACTTGGGCTCTACACATGGAAGGGGGCTTCAGGACAAAGTAAATAAGGTGTGTGTAAGTGTAGCTAAGAAATTAAAAGATGCTTACTCCTTGGAAGGAAAGTTATGATCAACCTAGACAGCATATTAAAAAGCAAAGACATTGTCAACAAAGGTCTGTCTAGTCAAGGCTATGGTCTTTCCAGTGGTCATGTATGGATGTGAGAGTTGGACTATAAAGAAAGCTGAGTGCCGAAGAATTGATGCTTTTGAACTGTGGTGTTGAAGAAGACTTTTGAAAGTCCCTTGGACTGCAAGGAGATCCAACCAGTCCATCCCAAAGGAGATCAGTCCTGGGTGTTCACTGGAAGGACTGATGTTGAAGCTGAAACTCCAATACTTTGGCCACCTGATGCAATGAGCTGACTCATTTGAAAAGACCCTGATGCTGGGAAAGACTGAAGGCAGGAGGAGAGGGGGAGGACAGAGGATGAGATGGTTGGATGGCATCACTGACTCAATGGACATGAGTTTGGATGGACTCCAGGAGTTGAGGATGGACAGGGAGGCCTGGCGTGCTGCAGTCCATGGGTTCACAAAGAATCAGACACAACTGAGCAACTGAACTGAACTGAAGTGTATAGCAAGTTGCGTCTTTTCATCTCAGCCACATGATAGTAATCTCTGATGATGTTTACTCATTTGACAGATATGCATTGAGCTCCTGTTATGTGTCTGTCATGGCAGTTAACTCAGTATGCAGTGCTGTACAAATGAAAACCTCAGAACTCATCGAACAAACAGTTTTATGGGCATGATAGACAAAATCAGTCAACAAACAAATAAAACTCATAAATTAATAACTTGTGGTAAGTGCAGTGAAGAGAAAGGATAGGGTGTGGAGAAAGAATGGAGGGCAGGTCCCTCTGAGGGGGCACCTGCTCCGAGAGGGTGGTGAAGAGAGCTCTCTGTGAGGAGGTGATATTTCAGAGGGATCCTGAAGCAGGGAAAGGAGAAGAGGAGCCAGCCCACCATCTACACAACAAGGGAGAAGAGGAACAGAGAGTTCAGGAAGGGATGCTACTAAAAATACTGAACCACTAGCAGAATAGATCTGGAGAAGGCAATGGCACCCCACTCCAGTACTCTTGCCTGGAAAATCCCATGGACGGAAGAGCCTGGTAGGCTGCAGTCCATGGGGTCGCGAAGAGTTGGACACAAATGGGTGACTTCACTTTCACTTTTCACTTTCATGCACTGGAGAAGGAAATGGCAACCCACTCCAGTGTTTTTGCCTGGAGAATCCCAGGGGCGGGGGAGCCTGGTGGGCTGCCGTTTATGAGGTCACACAGAGTCGGACACAACTGAAATGACTTAGCAGCAGCAGCAGCAGCAGCAGCAGAATAGATCACCAGCAACCACAGTGCTGGAACGGTATCTCTGATTGTCAGATGTCAGTTTTATGTGTCAGTATACCTGGATGATAATAAAAATATTGAACTACTTACTAGTAGGGTAGACAACCAGTGTCCACAGTGCTGAAACAATGTCTGTGATAGTCAGTGTAGCTAGTCTGACTATAAAATAGTCCCCAGTTATGCAAACACTAATTTAGGTGTTGCTGTGAAGGTGTTTTGCAGAGGTAATTAACATTCATGATCAGTTGATTTTGAGTAAAGGAGATATCCTATACAATCTCAGTGAGTTTGATTCTATCAGTCAAAAGGCCTTAAGAACAGAACTGAAGCTTCCCAAAATAAAAGTTCTGCTATAGACTGCAGCTTCAGTTCATTCTGACCCTTCTAGTCTGCCCTTCCTGCCCTACAGATTTGTGGCTTACCTTGCCAGACCCCACAGGTGCATAACACAGATCCTTGCTATAAATCCCTTATTATACGTCTCCTGCTGGCTTTGTTTCTCTGGTTGAATCCTGACCAATGTAGGGTTTACAGCCTCACATGGAGTCAGGCATTACTTCTTTAGGAGTGTGGAGATCTAGGACATTCCAGGAAAGGGGCAGGATGGATGAATATGGGAGTGGGTAGGGACATGATGTACTTTCATGTCCCAAAGAGGTAGTGAGGTATTTCCCTGCTTTCATGACCAATGCAAGTGTATGAGAGTATGCTGGCTGAATAGCAGCTAAGTTTTTCAAAAAAGAGGGAAAAGAATGTATTTTGACACTGAAGACAGAAAGTATCTGGAATATTCAGAGAAACTAAAAGGAGGGCAGAGAGGCTGGATATTGTAAGCAAGAGAGAGTGGAAAGAAATGAAGGAAGACGGGCCAGGTGGTACAGGGCTGAGAAGTACAATGGCTCGTATCTAAAAGCTCAGCGGAGCAATTGAGAGGCTGCTTCCTGGGTAATAAATTAGCCTGGGGCTATAGTGAAGCCAGACGCAGGAGGACATAGAGTGCCTAGGCAAGACTTTATAGTGGTTTAGGTAAACATGATGACGGTGAAGATGCAGAGAAATGGATGGTTTCGAGATATATTTTGGAGATAACAATGTGAGTCATGTGAGTGCTTGCTGATAAACAAAATAAAACAAAACAAAACAGTAGAGGGAGCAGATGAGCCCCCATTTCTATGGGGGGTGATAAAGAGATGAGTCTCTGGGAACGTCTTGGGAAGGCTTTGCAAGTCCCAGTTGGTAATCCACTAAGTGTAGGGTGAGGAGTGGTGTTGTTTAGGGTTGGGGGTGTGACGAAAGAGCCTCCTGCACTGTGACCAGGCATCTTGTGATTATGGGATGGAGATTTCACCTCCCCTTCAGATTTCCACTCATTCTTGCCCACACCCAGTCTTTGTTCCTCTAACCCATTTCCTTCTGCCTTGCATGTAAAGTGCTCGTTTCCCCACGGTGATTTCCATGTTGTTGTGAAGGAGTGTGTTGTATGTTTGATTGCTGGACTTGTTTCATGCTATGGAATTTTTAAAACACCAAGGTTGTTTCTATATGACTGCCAGAAATATTGGAACAGGCCCAAGAAATGTGTTTTGTCTTCATGCAAAATGAATGAGGGACTCTTTGACATCCTCCAGAAGAATGTTTTGTGCTGAGGTTTTAAATACACCTTAACTAATCCTCAAAAAATATTAGAAGCACAGGGTTAGTTGACATGGACCTACTTAAGAAAAACATCAATGAGGCCAACAGGATGATGATTTTTAAGGGTCTGTGGCTACTATTGTGATTTATACTCAAATATTAAATGTTATGTGCTGAATTATGTTACTCAAAAAAAAAAAATACATGTGTTGGAGTTCCAACCCTCAGTACCTGAGAATGTAATCTTATATGGCGATAACATTTTTATAGAGGTTATTACATTAAAACAAGGTCATTAGGAAGGACCTTAGTCCAATATGACTGGTGTTTTCAGAAGAGGGGAAATCTGAACACAGGTGTGCATCGAGGGAAGGTGAAAGGAAGAGACAGAGAGAAGACTGCTGTCTACGAGCCAAGGAGAGGGGCCAAGAGCAGTCCTTCCCTCCCAGCTCTCAGAAAGGGACTACCCTGGTGACACCTTGAGCTTGAACATCTGTCCTCTAAACCATGAGGCAATACATTTCAGTCATCGAAGCTACCTAGTTTGTGGAACTTTATGAAGGCAGCCCTAGAAGACTGATTCTGTTAAGTCTATATATTAAACATTCAAAAAGACAGGCCAGTGCTTGGGCTAATCAAACTCAGCCTCTTTAGCCTAGAATATCTAGATCAGTGCTGATTTAGAAAAGAAGTGCATTCATGTAGTGTTACTTTGCTGAATGAATTTAGATTAATGTTCTATAAAAATTGGCTTCGTCTGATGTAAATTATGTCATTACTATGTATGATTAAGGACATTTCTGGATTTTCTATATGGTCATACAGATCAACTTTGGTAGCAATGCTGTATCATTTTAATGTCTGTTATCTTACAATATTAAGTGAGTTTCTTCTTTTTTTTTTTTCCTTTCTCGTTATTATTTGATACAGCCCAGCGTCATGGCTAAGTATTCAGTCTTTAGGTATACTGATTAGCCTTGTGGACTTAGGCAGATTCCTTTAACCTCTTGGTGCTTGTACTCCTTGAAGGGTTGCTATGAAGGAAAATAAATAAATATAAAGTAATTAGAACAATGCCTCATGCATAATAAACACCCAGTCAATGTTACCTGTCATTGTGACTATGAGCCAAGCATTATTCGAAGGTCTTTGCAACTCTAATAGATGGTACAAATAAACCACCTGTTTATAGATGAGGCAGCTGAAGCCATAGAGAGGCTCAGTAGTGAGCAATTTGGGATCCAGAATTTACCTGGGCTGTTTAGAGGCTGTTATCCTCACCAATATACAGTAAGTCCTCATGAAAAGTCTCAACAAAGCTAGCTATTTTTTTTTAATCATATCCTTACATGTTTGTTTTCCCAAATTAACTCTAGAATTTTCTAGAGTTCTAAAATGCCGTGGTTGAATTTCTATTGGTTTAGCTTTAAATTCATGAATTAATTTAGAAAGATTGATATCACAGTATTTGTGTCTTCTTTTGTATCCCTCAACAAAATTATTCTGTTTTTTATGCACATCCTTTTCCAAATGCATTCCTGAATATTTTATGTTTTTGTTATGTTGAAAACTTCCTTTTTTCTTACCCTTTTGTATTTCCTAGAGAATGAAATTGAAGGAAAAATAAATCATTAAGTGTGAAATTACCTGACACATGCATTATTTTACACATTAAATCTCAATTAACCCTCACAAAACGTTGGCCAAGTACAGCTCATTGCTTATTTTGTGCATACACCTGCCTGTGCAATGGATTCATGTTGTCAGAAAAGGCACAAAGCTCTTTTGCTTGAGTTGTTTCCAGACTCACAAGCAATCATTCCCAATGGGATTTTGATGCTGCCTGGCAATTCTGTACATGTCTTCAGTCCTTGCCCTCTGCCTACTCTCCCTGCACAACTATTAATACCGCAAATCTGTGCTTTTTAATCAAACTCCCAGTACCTCTTCCCTATCCTCCTTCTCATTTCTACTTATCTGAGAAAAAATGAAGAACTCAGAAGAGCCCACACATCTTTTCCAATCCATCTACCAAGTGCCCACCTGTGGTCCACACACCCCTCTTTCACTCCTGTTGCCCTGGATGCATTGCCGTGCTCTGACTTAGGCCAGCTCTTCTCTTTGTGTATTAGATCCGTTGCCTCTCACCTACTCTTGGGAATTGTTCCAATAATTCATTGTTCTTCCTCTGTCCTGCATCATCAATTTCCCCTTCTCCACTGGATCACTGTCAGCACACATAAAGCATACTGTAACATCTCCTGCATTGAAACACAAACAAAACAAGAAAACAAACTTCTTTCTACTCCACACTCCCCCTCCAGCAATCACGGTGTTTCTCTTCAAGGGACTGTGCATTTTTATTGTTTCCAGTTTCTCTCCAGTTTTTATTCTCTTTCTTAAGTATATTATAAATCTAAAGATGTTTATATATTCGCTGGGTTTCCATCTATTGCAGCTGCTATTCTTTTTGATTTTAATATTGTCCCTCTTTCTTCCACAGTGAGAGCCCTTTCAACTTTCCTTCTGTGTTCTTTTGATAATAACCTATTACTCTTTTAAAAATTATATCATGAGTCCATACTGCTTTTACAAATTCAAATGTAAGATTACAGACTTTTACTTGGCTTCTTTGACTTTTCATTTGTATCCCATTTCCTTAAATTGAAAACTTTTGATTCCTAGTAGTAATATCGACCTAATTATTTATTTTCATCTCACAATATATACTTTTTATTTCAAAGACAAAATAGAAATACTTTAAAAATAAAAATATAAATAATTAATATAAAATAGTAAATGAACATCAATACTAATGAATGCAATTCAAGCTTTATCTGTCACTTATTTTGCTCTTCAGTTCAGTTCAGTCACTCAGTCAGTCATGTCCGACTCTTTGCAGCCCCATGGATTGCAGCACGCCAGGCTTCCCTGTCCATCACCAACTCCCAGAGTTTACTCAAACTCATGTCCATCGAGTCGGTGTTGCCAACCAATCATCCCATCCTCTCTCATCCCCTTCTCCTCCCGCCTGCAATCTTTCCCAGCATCAGGGTCTTTTCCAATGAGTTAATTCTTCAGCTTCAGCATCAATCTTTCCAGTGAATATTCAGGACTGATTTTCTTTAGGATTGACTGGTTGGATCTTCTTGCAGTCCAAGGAACTCTCAAGGATCTTCTCCAACACCACAGTTCAAAAGCATCAATTCTTTGGCACTCAAGTTTCCTTATGGTCCAATTCTCACATCCATACATGACTACTGGAAAAACCACAGTTTTGGCTAGATGGACCTTTGTTGGAAAAGTAATGTCTCTGCTTTTTAATATGTTATCTAGGTTGGTCATAGCTTTTCAGCCAAGGAGCAATCATCTTTTAATTTCATGGCAGCAGTCACCATCTGCAGTGATTTTGGAGCCCAAAGAACTAAAGTCTCTCACTGTTTCTGTTGTTTCTCCATCTATTTGCCATGAAGTGATGGGACTGGATGCCACAATTTTAGCTTTCTGAATGTTGAGTTTTAAGCCAACTTTTTCACTCTCCTCTTTCAATTTCATCAAGAGGCTTTTTAGTTCCTCTTCACTTTCTGCCATAAGGGTGGTGTCATCTGCATATCTGAGGTTATTGATATTTCTCCTGGCAATCTTGATTCCAGCTTGTGCTTCATCCAGCCCAGCATTTCTCATAATATGCTCTGCATACACGTTAAATAAGCAGGGTGACAATATACAGCCTTGACATACTTCTTTCCCTGTTTGGAACCAGTGTGTTGTTCAATGTTCAGTTCTAACTGTGGCTTCTTGACCTGCATACAGATTTCTCAGGAGGCAGGTCAGGTGGTCTGGTATTTCCATCTCTTGAAGAATTTTCCACAGTTTGTTGTGATCCACACAGTCAAAGGCTTTGGCGTAGTCAATAAAGCAGAAATCGATGTTTTTCTGGAATTCTCTTGCATTTTTAATGACCCAATGGATGTTGGCAATTTGATCTTTGGTTCCTCTGCCATTTCTAAATCCAACTTGAATGTCTGGAAGTTATGATTCATGTACTGTTGAAGTCCAGCTTGGATAATTTTGAGCATTACTTTGCTAGCATGTGAGATGAGTGTAATTGTAAGGTAGTTTGAATGTTCTTTGGATTACCTTTCTTCGGGATTGAAATGAAAACTGACATTTTCCAGTCCTGTGGCCCCTGCTGAGCTTTCCAAATTTGCTGGCATATTGAGTGCAGCACTTCCACAACATCATCTTTTAGGATTTGAAATAGCTCAAGTGGAATTTCATCACCCCCACTAGCTTTTTCATAGTGATGCTTCCTAAGACCCACTTGACTTCACACTCCAAGATGTCTGGCTCTATGTGAGTGATCACACTG
This sequence comes from Oryx dammah, assembly GCF_014754425.2. Lineage (NCBI taxonomy): Eukaryota > Metazoa > Chordata > Mammalia > Artiodactyla > Bovidae > Oryx > Oryx dammah. The sequence continues at coordinate 50,319,159 of NW_024070204.1, read as the reverse complement.
TCCTCATTATCTGTGTCATGAAGATCTTTTTGGAATAGTTCTTCTGTGTATTCTTGTCACCTCTTCTTAATATCTTCTGCTTCTGTTAGGTCCATACCATTTCTGTCCTTTATTGTGCCTATCTTTGCATGAAATGTTACCTTGGTATCTCTAATTTTCTTGACAAGATCTCTAGTCTTTACCACTCTATTGTTTTCCTTTATTTCTTTGCATGGATTGCTGAGGAAGGCTTTCTTATCTCTCCTTGCTTTTCTTTGGCACTCTGCATTCAAATGGGTGTATCTTTTCTTTTTTCCTTTGCTGTTAGCTTCTTTTCTTTTCTCAGCTATTTGTAAGGCCTCCTCAGACAACCACTTTGTCTTTTTTCCTTTCTTTTTCTTGAGAATGGTCTTGATCACTTTCTCCTGTACAATGTCTTGAACCCCTGTCCATAGTTCTCCAGAGCACTCTCTCTATCAGATCTAATCCCTTGAATCTGTCACTTCCACTGTATAATCATAAGGGATTTGATTTAGGTCATATCTGAATGGTCTAGTGGTTTTCCATACTTCCTTCAATTTAAGTCTGATGTGACAATAAGGAGTTCATGATCTGAGCCCCAGTCATGTCCTGCTGTTGTTTTTGCTGACTGTATAGAGCTTTTCCATCATTGGCTGTAAAGAATATAATCAATGTGATTTTGGTATTGACCATCTGGTGATGTCCATGTGTAGAGTCTTCTCTTGTGTTGTTGGAAGAGGGTGTTTGCTATGACCAGTGTGTTCTCTTGGCAAAACTCTGTTAGCCTTTGCCCTGTTTTATTTTGTATTCCAAGGCCAAATTTGCCTGTTACTCCAGGTATCTCTTGACCTCCTGCTTTTGCATTCCATTCTACTATGATGAAAAGGACATCTTTTTGGGGTCTTAGTTTTAGAAGGTCTTGTTGGTCTTCATAGAACCATTCAACTTCAGCTTCTTCAACGTTACTGATTGGGGCATAGACTTGGATTACTCTGATAGTGAATGGTTTGCCTCAGAAATGAACAGAGGTCATTCTGTTATTTTTGAGATTACATCTGAATAGTGCATTTTGGACTCTTTTTTTTGACTGAGGGCTATTCCATTTGTTCTAAGGGATTCTTGCCCACAGTAGTAGATATAATGGTCATCTGTGTTAAATTCACCCATTCCAGTCCATTTTAGTTCATTGATTCCTAAAATGTTGATGTTCACTCTTGCCATCTCCTCTTTGACCACTTCCAATTTCCCTGACGCATGGCCCTAACATTCAGGTTCCTATGCAATATTGCTCTTTACAGCATCAGACTTTACTTCCATCACTAGTCACATTCACAACTGGTTGTTGTTTATGTTTTGGCTCCATCTCTTCATTCTTTCTGGAGTTATTTCTCCACTCTTCTCCAGTAGCATATTGGGTACATACTGACCTGGGGAGTTCATCTTTCAGTGTCCTATCTTTTTGTCTTTCCATAGTGTTCATGGGGTTCTCAAGGCAAGAATACTGAAGTGGTTTGCCATTCCCTTCTCCAGTGGAACACGTTTTGTCAGAACTCTCCACCATGACCTGCCCATCTAGGGTGGCCCTACACGGCGTGGCTCATAGTTTCATTGAATTAGACAAGGCTGTGGTCCATGTGCTCAGTTTGATTAGTTTTCTGTGATTGTGGTTTTCACTCTGTTTGCCCTCTGATGGATAAGGATAAGAGGCTTATATAAGCTTCCTGATGGGAGAGACTGACTGGGGGAAAACTGTCTTGTTCTGATGGGTGGAGAGGTCCAAGATGGTGGAGTAGAAGGACATGTGCTCGTATTCTCCTGTGAGAACTCCAAAATTACAACTTGCTGCTGAACAACCATCAACAGGAGAATGTTGGATCCCACCAAGAAATTTATCCTACTTCCAAGGGCAAAGGAGAAGCCCCAAAAGACAGTATGGGGGGGTGAAATCATGTTTAGAATCAAACCCCATACTCTCCAGTGATGCTTGGAGGGCTCAAACAAAATTTTGTGTGCACCAGAAGAACCCACAGAGACTGAGCCAGACCTGCTTTTGAGTGTTTGAGTGTCTCCTGCAGAGGTGTGTGTCAGCAGTGGCCATCTTATGTATCTATCATTTCCTCCTTTTGTCAGATTATGTTTGAGATAGAGTCCTCAAGCCTATTCCTATGTTTGAGATAGATTTATAGATTGAGATTTTGAGGTTAAAGAGGTGAGAAGAAATAAGTAAATAAACAAACACACACACTATAAATAAATAAATAAATATATATATATATAGGAATGGCTACTCATTCCATTCTTGTCTGGAGAATTCTGTGAACAGAGAGGTCTGGCAGGTTATAGTCCATGAGGCACAAAGATTTGGACAGGACTGAGAGACTTTCATATATATATATGTCTGTTTCTCCATAGCTTTGCAACAGAGTTTTTGGTTTTAAATTTTTAGAATTTCACTAAACTGATAAATGGTATCTGAATATGGTTTTATTTTGTATTTCTCTTATTGTGAGTGAAGTTGAACATATTTTCTCTGCTTTGTGTTTTGTTTGCTACATGCATTTCTATTTCTGTGAACTTTTTTTATGTCCATTTTTCTCATTTTGCTATTGATTTGTTAAGTTTTCCCCTAATGTTTACCCTTATCTTTTGAGCACACGCCATGTAGTCCATTGCATCTATCAGTCCACCATTGCCTCCATTTAGCTAAACTCAGTGATTATTTGCTAGGTCTCATCTTATTTGAGCTCTCAGAAACACTGGACACAGCTGACTTACTCCCTTCCTACTGGCACTGACTCAGCCTAGTTTTACTCCCTCCCAGAAAATGTTCAGTCAGTCTCATGGCCTTCAATATCATCTATAGCCTGATGACTTTCCAATGTAGACCCTCTATCCTGAACTCTACCTCCATGTGGCCAATTGCCATCTCAAAATTAACATGTCTTAAGTCCATCTTCTTTTTACACCCAGCCTCCCAAGGTTTTTTTTTTTTTAATCCTTCTATTAATGTGAACAAAGAATTTGAATTCATGTTTGATTCTTTTCTTTCTTTCAGTGAAAGTGAATGTGCTAGTTGCTCAGCTGTTGGACCCCATGGATTAAATAGCCTGCCAAGATCCTCTGTCCATGGAATTCTCCAGGCAAGAATATGGAATGGGTTGCCATTCTCTTCTCCAGGGGATCTTCCTGACCCAGGGATCAAACCTGGATCTCCCATATTGCAGGCAGATTCTTTACTGTCTGAGCTACCAAGGAGAGTCTATAATCCAATCTCTCAGCAAAACTCATTGAGTATTTCTTCAAATCATATCTGACTTGTTTTAATGATCATCTCTCCTAGGTTATTGCAAAATCGTCTTAACTGGTCTTCTAACTTTCACTCTTACTGCCTTTATACTTTATTCCAACATGACAGCCAGAGTGATCCTTTTAAAATATAAGTCATTATGGCCCTCCTCTGCTCAAAGCATTGCCATAGCTTCTCATTTTATTTAAAAAGAAGCTAACGTGTTTCCAGTGGTTACAGATCTTAGAGGATATCCCCCTGGATTCCCTCCCTGGGTCCAATCTCATTCTCCTGCTTTGAGTCTGGTTTACTTCACTCCAGCCACATCACCCCTGAGCTGTTATTCCAACACCCTGAGTATGTTTTCCCTCAAGGGGGTTTAGCTTGCTATTTTTCTGGAATGTTCTTACCCCTCACTTTCTTCACATATCTGTTCAACTATCCTTTTATCAGTAATGCCTTCCTAGATTACCTTATTTAAATACAAACCCATCTGCCCCTATCTCTTTGAGCTGGTAATACTACTCTCATTCTCCATTTTTCTCTGTAGTACCCCACATACTATATATTTACCATTTATTCACTTATTATCCCTGTGTGCTCCCTGGGATACAAACTCCATAATGGCAAGAGTTCTCATTTTGTTCATTGCTGTATTCCCAGTGCCTTAAAAGAGTGATGAGCTCCAAGTAGCTGCTCAAATATTTGTTGAACAAACTACGATGAGCACAAATGTTATCCTCATTTTCAACTTCGGAGACTGGGGCTCAGACAGTTTAAATAACTTTCCCAAGGTCTTAGAAACGGAGTCGGGATCTGTGCTCAGGTACAGCAGGCTCCCAAGTGGTCCCTCCTTGTCTGGTACTGTGCCACCTCTCAGGAGGAGAGCTTTGTATGTATTGTTCAATTTTGAGGAAACAGAGTACAATAGATAAATCTTTAGAGAATCTGGGCTCTGGTCCTAGCTTGGCCACTAAATGATAATGATATCCTGGGGAAGCAATTTAAGCTTTTTGGTTCTCAGTGATCACTTTGGTCTTGAGTAATCTGAAGATAAGAAAAATGTCTATAGTCACTTAAGTTTCTTCCAGAAAGCATAGTCTACAACCCCTGGCATTTACACTAGGCTTAAGTGGATAATATGCCCAATTCTTTAGTTCTTAAGGTAAAAAGTACAGAGAGATCTTACTTTTGTTTTGTTTGCTTTGGTTTAAATCCTTTTGCTAAATGAGATGGCAACATACAACAGGGGTTTCGTTGTTTTTCTCTGAAGCTAAAGATACAGCTGAGATGTAACTTAAAAAAAAAAAAAATAAATTGCTCCATATCCTTGTCAGTGTTTGATAGGGTCAGTCTCTCTCTGTCTCTCTGAAATAAGATGTAATTTCCTATCACTGCCCTCAAAAGTTGGTGCATGTTCTAGAAAATCTGTAAATAATATATCATACCTTGCCAGAAGAAAGGTCTTTTACAAAATTTGTTTAAAATGTAGGCATGCAAGCATAGCACAATAATTATAACTTGAAAAGCTTCTTTAAGAGCATGTGGAAGATTAAAAAGACTATAAAAGTGACACATGTAGCAACAGATTGGCTGGTCTCTTAGCAGTTACTGGATTCTTCCTCTGTTCCCAGGTCTCCACTCTGCTAGTTAAAAACAAAGAGATGCTCACAGAGAAATCTCAGAACTGACAAGCTGGTTCCTGCCATACTGGAGAGTGGCACTTGGAGTTGGAATGTGTTAGGTGAATTATAAAGGAAATGAATCTCATTTGTAGTCTCTCCAGTCTTTGAATTAGAGCAAAATCACAACAAGCTGTCCTAGGCCCCACGAACTACAGCTGGCAGAAAGTGATTATTCTTGGAGCCTGTGCAAGTGCTCAGGGGCCAGGTATGAAACCAGCTGCAAACAGGCACACACAGTATTAAACAGCATCAAAGGTCTTGGTGCAGTGATCATGTTTTACTTTCAGAGAACTGGCTTCTTGTTCATTCTTTCCGTATTTCAGAGGGCCAAATGGGACACCCCTTCTTCACCTTGGTTTCTAGAGTCTCTTTTGTGATTTATCCAGGGTAGGATTTCTGTTCTAGAATAATTTCTGGATGAACCTGAAAAAAAAATCCTCCCACTTGTCCACTGCAATGACCCAACAGGTTAGGGGGATTCACACCATGTAAAATCAGTTTCTAAGCTCCTATTTCCTCACTGAAATTGTCACTGCTATCAATAACGCAGAAGCTAATGGTGCCAGGCATGTAGTTTTGTGGATAATTGGTCAATTCCTTTCGTTTTCTAGTGAGCATCAGGATCACTGGTTCATATATTCAAAATTCAGATTCGTAGGCATGTCCCTTAGAGATTACAGGATATTTAGTCTTGTATAGTGCCCAGGCATCTGCACTTATACAGGCAACCTAGGGGCTGGAGGTCACCCTGGCTGCATCCTTCTCCCAGACCCTTTGTTGGGTTGGAAGAGGGGGTGAGAACCACTAAAAAAACAAACCAAGAAGTCCCCCTCAGGTCTTCCTGGAGCTCAGTCCAAGTCCTCTTTTAAGAATGTGTCTCTCTGATGTTTTTTTTCTCTTGCTAGTTGCTTCCAACATTTGGGCACTTGGAATTTTTATCTCTGCCCCTTTCTCCACACCAGCACTTATGCAAAGTGGGACAGACAGCCCAAGGTTCCCCTTCCTTGCATCATCAAGATAAGCAAACATATTCTTTCCACTGTTAAAATTTGTGTTGAAAATTCTATGGATAACAAACTGGACACAGATGCAGGGAAATTAAAAACACCCTGAGTTTTATCAAAGGCCTTGTAAGCTTTATAAATCTCCAAGTCTGCTTCCCACCTGAAAGGACTGAAGAAACTTAGGGTTTTAACCTTTAATTCTTGGGCTTCTCTGGTGGTGCTAGTGGCAAAGAACCCATCTGCCAATACTGGAAACGTAAGAGAAGCAGGTTTGATCCCTGGATTATGAAGATCCCCAGCTTGTGAAGATACCCTGGAGGAGGACATGGCAACCGACTCTAGTATTCTTACCTGGAGAATCCCATGGACAGAGGAGTCTGGCAGGCTGTGGTTCATAGGGTTGCAAAGAGTTGGACATGACAAACGATTTAGCATGCACATTTTAATTCTTACTCCTGAAACTTGAAATTGCCAGCCTTTTCTTCCTTCCTCCCCTGCTCCTTGCTCCAACTTTAGTAAAGGCCCTAAGATCTGCAGTATTTCAGGGATCTCTGCCAACTGAATCAGTCATTCTCTTTATTTCAACTGTTGGAGCAGTAAGACAAATACAACCAAATTTCATGTTCTTAGGAGACAAATTTCCTTAGTCAGAGGAGATTTTAATATTGGACAAATTAGAACTATCAAGAAGAAATAATTTCTTTTAGAAATTGGCCATCTTGTATAACTAGAACTTCTTTATGGTTCTGAGAACAAGAGCCCATTGGGACAAGCCTTTATGTTCCTTGAAAATCTTAACAAGTCCAGATTTTTTAAAGTTAACTTGGCATTTTAAACATGGTCAAACACGGTCAGGGGGGTTAAACTGCCAGTTACTTGCTATGCCATAGGGAAATCTTTCCTTCCTTCCCTCCACCCATGATTTTTTTTTTTTTTTGCATTCACATTATGTTAGGCCCCAGAGGAACAGAATTCAACAGGTCAGAAAGGATTCCTAAATTAATGGACAATTTAAAATATGCATAATTAAATAATTTTTTCATAATTATATGTACTTAAAAATAGGAAAATGGAATGGAAAATGATGGACATATCAGTCCATTAAGATATGCAGAAAGTGGAATTTTAATTTGAAGTATTGATGCTTTTGAACTGTTGTGCTGGGGAAGACTCTTGAGAGTCCCTTGGACTGCAAGGAGATCTAACCAGTCCATTCTGAAGGAGATCAGCCCTGGGATTTCTTTGGAAGGAATGATGCTAAAGCTGAAACTCCAGTACTTTGGCCACCTCATGTAAAGAGTTGACTCGTTGGAAAAGACTTTGATGCTGGGAGGGATTGGGGGCAGGAGGAGAAGGGGCCGACAGAGGATGAGATGGCTGGATGGCATCACGGACTCGATGGATGTGAGTCTGAGTGAACTCCGGGAGCTGGTGATGGACAGGGAGGCCTGGCGTGCTGCGATTCATGGGGTCGCAAAGAGCCGGACATGACTGAGCGACTGAACTGAACTGAACTGAATCTAAAATACTTATTTTAGAGAAAGGGCACTACTGGAGAAGAGAGACATGGGAATAGCTATGAAATGCAGGTAAAGGCTTTCGGAACTGAGGCTCATGCAAAGGGGAGGTGAGGGTAAGGAGAGAGGAGAAAAGATGTGGAATGAAGCTCTCTATTTTAAAAAAGCTACTTTTGATTTTGCTTGGTTTGCAATGTCACTTGGATTCCTTATGATAATTATCTCATAAATAAACATCTGTCTGTAAATAAACATCAAACCTGAAATAATCAGCTCTTCAGTCTGGATTTTCCAGACTCTCAGCTCCATGTCCCCAACAAGGAAACTCCACTGAGCTCTGCCTGGAATCTCCTGACTCAGCTGTGCCCTGGTAACTCTCTCCAGATAATAAACTGGGTCAATTGTAGGGCTCCTCTGATTTGTTCCCCCTCTATAAGGATTCACTGTCTTTTACCAGCTGATAATCCAATGTCTGGACATTATTATTTCACATGTTGTGCCTATTTAAAATAAAAAAAAAAAACTTATTTTAGGCAGGAGAATAAATCTGGTCCATTGTGGCCATGAATATAAATGAGTCCTTGTGCTTGTGCCAGGAGCCAAGACCCACTTTGCGTCTGGCCACACACAACTGATTCTAGTTGAGATCTGTTCCTGAGCCTAGGATGGCACCTATGGGCTGGCTAGGGAACAATGTCTAATGTTTCTTGTGCTTTCCTCCCTTGAGGACAATGAATATACAACATCTAAGAAGACTGTGGGAACAGAAGGATCAGAAGTCATGGACACGGATATAACCCCAAAGCCGAGAGACACAAATAAAGTGGCAATCAGAAACCAAGTGGGAGAAGAAGCCTCAGATAAGAAAGAAGCATGGAGTGGAGAAAAAGGGAGACAGCTGGCGGTGGGCAGCTTGAGTAGAAACAGAGACAGAAATTATTTGTTCTAGCTCTGTGAAAAATACCACTGGTAGCTTGATAGGGATTGCATTGAATCTGTAGATTGCTTTGGGTAGTATACTCATTTTCAAATCAAACTTGAAGGAAGAATCACGCGAAAGGCAGACTAGGGCTTCTGTTGTGTTCTACATGATTTACCCATTTTCTCTAAAGCTTGGCTAAACTGCTTATAAGATCTTCCAATGCTTCCTTACGTTCTTCTGAATGTTGCTAGTAATGGTCGTCAGTTGAGGTAATCTGACCCCCAACTCTTCAACTCAAAAGAGCTTGAACTCCCCTGTTGGATCACTGGTCACGGCCACTGGTTGAAACATGAGGCAAGGTATCAGCTATGTATACACACTGGGTTATAAAGCCGTATAATGGAGATCTGTGTAATGGGAGATAGAAATATGTGCCATTTCATTTCATTAATCATCCCTTCTTTGATAATAATCATCTCTTTCTTTGATATTTCTATATTTCTACCAAAGAAAGGAAGAAAAAACTGTTTCAAGACAGATGACAGGATATGATACTCAAAGTGTATTCATTCTTCAGATGACAGCTGAAGCATCCCTTCCTCAGAGATACTTCATCTGATCCCTCACTCTAGGTAGGGTATCCTGTGGTGTACTCTCACACACTCGGTCCCTTTACTCCAAGCATTTGTGTGACTATGTAATTCGTGTGCCTCTTCCCAACTAGATTGTAAGCAATAGAGGGAAGAGAACCCATGAACACACTGAATAAACAAATTGATATTTTAGTGCCATGGGAAAGCAGAATCCATATAACAGAAACTGTTAGTTTTCACCAAAATCCCTTTTGGTTTTCTCCTGGAGATACCTAACTCTGTATCTCAGGCTCCCTGACTCATAGAAGTGGCCATATGCTTAAGAGCAAGTCCGGGGGTCACTGCCAGGCATGGTCTATTAAAATTTCCTATATGCCCTCTCTTCCCTATACTTTCTTAGTTTGAATTATTTGAATAACAAACTCTGACCTCCCTCCACTCCTTTCCTTCCTTGTTCCCTCCCCTAGGAAAACCTTGGGAGACACATGGTGAAGATGATGGAGCCACAATATGAAAGGAGCCTGGGTATATGAGTCCCCACAAGGCATGGAGTTCCCTCATGGTAAAGAGCACCTGATTTGAACTATTAAGTAAATGAGAAACAAGCTTTCATTGTGTTTAAGTCAAGGTACATTTGTGATTCTATTAATCATAGCTTAACCTACCCTATCACAATCCATATACATGAAGATATTGGGGAGATAATAGGGTGGAAAATGCATCAAACATGAAGAGCTGCCATGGCCCTTCCATAAGTAACTGTTTGGAATTGGAAATTACAGTGCTGGATGGTAAGTTAGAGATTGCTTACGGTCCAAGGGCTTTAAAGCATCATTTGGCAGAGTACTGGTGAATGAATCAGTGATTTCTTGATATCTCTTACAACTTTATTATTCTATCTACCACTGCTACTTAGAGGAGAATAATTCATCCTTGTTTACAAAGGGGTACATTGTCATGGCATCATGAATGGCATCAGGCTCTCTGGAATAATTGAGAAATCTATTTATCTTGTTGGATGAAGTGCCAGATTCCATGCCAACAGAGCTCTTGTGGGAGCTTTGTTGACTTCATAAAAATAAAAGGCAACAGAAAAAATACCCATGCATATTCCCCAAATATGTTTTCAAAACTAACTTTGATAAAAATTCTTATGGCTGAAGGACATAGGAGTCCACCTGTCAAATAGGAAGGATCCATTCAATCTACCTGTACCAAAAGGAATCTTCATTTTATGTCAAACTTATTTCATGTTACTATGAGGTAAAACCATATACCATGCTCTGCTTTGGGAAACAAAAGGTAAATTCAGTCATTATTTATTCTTAGAAAGCAAATGATGAAATGCCTATGTATGTGGTCTTTTAAAAAAATACAAAACAGCAAAAATAGCCTACTAACTCAGCCTGAAACTCTTAGATGTCTGTGCCTTACATTAATTACATAATTCAGTTTGCCTATATCTTTCAGATCATGAAAACTTTTATTAGAGAAAATAACATCTTATTTTAAAAATATATATACTTTAAATTTGGAAAAGAATGGACACTTGTATGGGTTTAACTGAATCACTTTGCTGTATGCCTGTAACTAACACATCTTTGTTAATCAGATATACTTCAATATAAAATAGGTATTAAAGAATAAACTACATAATCTAAAAAAGTACATGCTTTATATCAGGCAGTCCACAACTATCTCTAGCACAATGTACTGTGGACCCCATAGGCAAATAGAATATGGTCCCTCATATGGTTTATAATCCTGTCAGAGAAATCCATTATGAATGTAACAAGGGATAAACAATGTTTAAACTGCAAATTAGAGGTAAGCATAAAATGAATAATATAATAATTCAAAGGAAGGAGAGAGAGGTCCTGATTCAACTGAAAAAAAGAGTTGGAGAGAGGACCTTTTAAAAGATTTGAATTTGAGATGGACTTTGACTTTGGTGAACTTCCCTGGTGGCTTAGATGGTAAAAGCACCTGCGTACAATGCAGGAGACCTGGGCTCGATCCCTGGTTTGGGAAGATCCCCTGGAGAAGGAAACGGCAACTCACTCCAGTACTCTTCCCTGGAAAATCCCATGGATGGAGGAGCCTGGTAGGCTACAGTCCATGGGGTCACAAAGAGTTGGACACAACTGAATGACTTCACTTGACTTGGATACACTATTTTATCAGTTAAAGGTCAAGTTTAGCTGCATGAAACAGAAAAAAATTTAAGTAAGGTAGCTTAAATAAGATAGTTTTTTCCTCTCCCACTTTAGGCAATATGAAGATAGGTAATCCAGGGCTGGCACAGTAGCCCAGGAATATCAGGGCCAATGTTGCTATGATGGATGCTCTTGACCTGCCCTTATAGTTGCAATGCCTACATTTCCACTCCAGCCATCTCTTCCTCAGTGATAGGCCACTGGGCATTTGGGTCAGTCTGTTAAGGCCAGTGTTATCATCATTTAAAAATATATATTGGAAAATACCATGGGGCAGTTAAATATTTTCCCCAAGAAAACACAGAATGCAGCAGCAGCCTTGGGAATCACATGAACGTATGAATAGTTTGCTTTCAGAAACCATGCTATTAACCATTGTACTATATTGTCCTGTATGCTAGTCTTGGCAAAGACCACGTGGGCCCAAGGTGGTAGTGAGGATAGAAGGTAGAATAAGGTAGAAACAGAAGTTTGTACCAAAATTTCCACTTTAAACAGGAACATGGCCTAAAGATGAAGTTTATAGTGTTTGTAATTAAACAACAACAAAAAATCTCATAAGATTAGAGAAAGACAAAGCAAGGAAGTCATTGAAATATGATGTTCATTTACGTCAAAGCAAAAGAAGAAAATGTAAAGAGGAGGAGGGGGAAAAAACTGTCCAAGGTACTTAAACTATAACCCAAACACTGTTGCCATGGGATTTCAATTTTCTCTGCAACTTTCTTCTATCTATCTCACCCAATTTATAATTATTCATCACCAAAAGCTTGGCCTTTTTTTTTTTTTTTAAATCATTGCTCCTTCATTTTCTTCCAGTTTATCCTGAATCTCAAGGAAGTTTCTTTTTTCCATTTCTTATTTCCTGTTTCTCCTCATCACCCTTCAACCTAGAGATCTCCCCAGCCTTCTGGGATCTTTTATTTCATTTAATTAATTAACATAATTATTTACCTTATTGAAATATACTTGACATTTAATAATATATTAGTTTCAGGTTATAAAATAATTATTTGATTTTTGTATACACCGTGAAGTTATTACCACAGTAAGTAACATCTATCATCACATAAAATTGCACAATTTTTTTTCTTGTAATGAGAACTTCTAAGATGTACTCTCTTTGCACTTTTCAAATATATTGTCCAGCATTGTTATCTATAGATACCATGCTGCATCTCCAGAGAATCTATCTTTGAACTATTTCACAATTTGAAGGTTTTAATTTGGGGTTTTATCTGTCCTCAGTTACCATCATATCACTTTCCTGTGCGTCCACTTGTGTCTTTTCCTGACATTACATCTGTCTGACCACTGGAGTGTAGTCATTTTTATTTTGGGTGGAAGTGGGAAGGTATTTGATTCATCTGGGCCATGAAGTTTGGGGTTTTCTGTTCTAGTATGCATAAGAAGGGGGCTTCCTTGTTGGCTCAGCTGGTAAAGAATCCTCCTGCAATGCAGGAGACCCCAGTTTTACTCCTGAGTTGGGAAGATTCCCCTGGAGAAAAGATAGGCTACTCACTCCAGCATTCATGGGTTTACATGGTAGCTCAGACAGTCAAGAATCTTCCTGCAATGCAGGAGACCTGGGTTAAATCCCTGGGTTGGGAAGATCCCTTGAAGGAGGGCATGGCAACCCACTCCAGTATCCTTCCTGGAGAATCCCCATGGACAGAGGAGCTTGGTGGGCTACAGTCCATGGGATACCAAAGAGTCGGGCACACTGAGCAACTAAGGACAAGCACACAAGCACATGGACAGGAATACAGGAGTAATCTCACATGTATATGTTTTTGTAGGCTTTAGGAATGTCGAATCCAGACAAGTTACATGTTTTATCAGATAATTTGTGTTAGGACTGTTAAAACTTGTCCTAAAGAAGCCAAAGCTCAGTTTCTTTGATATGTCCCTAACATGGCACCCAAAATGATTCATGATCTTGAACTTGATTCCCTCTCCAAGTTCATGTTTTAGCCTGCTGCTTTTCTCCCCTGCCTCTCCAGTTACTATGAACCATTCAGACCAAAACCCAGTGTCAATTTATTTATTTATATTGCTGATTTGGCATCCTGTCAATTGTTGCTATCTTACCACATTGACATTGATTACATATTTGTTTGCCCAGTAGACTGAGCTCTTGGAGGAAGAGTGCATTTGATCTTTGTATCCCTAACCAAGCATAATGCTTGACACCTGAATGAACTATAAAGCTGTTACCATGAAATATCAGTTAGCTTCACACAGGGAGAGCCCAAAGGGCTGATTTCAATTATTGTTCAGGGACAAAGCTTACCCAGTCGAAGCATAATTATATTCCAAGAAAGAATCCTGAAAACCAATGGGGAAAAATGCACTTATTCCTATCCTGAGAATTTCATAGCTCTCATCCTCATGGAGGTATCATTTTGATTCTGAAAATCATTACACTTTGAAGTCAGAACTATTATCACCTCAAATTCAGTTACTGATATATAATAGAATAGAAAGACAATTTAGTAAAATAGGAGGGCAAAACCCCTCAGGCTTACATGCAGTCTTTATATGGCTTTTTGCTGAAAATGACAAAACAACTCCCAAACTATGTCTTTCTGGTAGGAATTCAGGAGTACATTCAGAGGATAATGCAAACTGAGTACTTTCAAAGTTCTATTTTAACCTTTTCATGAGATTTAACAACACAAAGAAGAGAGATTCTGTCAAATAAAAAGCCAGTTTGGCTTTTCTTTTCTTTTATTCACTATTTTCTAGGCTTCTTTTCTATTTATCACTTCACTTAACGTGTTGACAAAAGATAGGGCATAGCTGAAGAACAGTGGCCTCCAACATAATTCACAATTTATACAGCTACAATACTTTCTGATCTCAGTAGGCAGCAAAGATCTAGAGTTGGGCCATTAAGGAAGATGAATGATTATTTAATGCATTTTAAAGGGCTGCTGGTTGGCAACCTCACAGAGATGCTTTCAAAAGTGGAGCCTTGGCAGACTTGGAGAACAGTAGCTCCAGGTCATAGCAAATTGAAGATGGTGTTGAATTCCCTTGAATCATTGTCTTTTGACGCATTTGGAGATGTTACTGCAGCAACAGATTATGTTACCTGAAGTTTAGAAGACGTTTGAAAATGTCAGAGGAAATGAGTAATTTTTACCTGGAGAATTAAAGCAGGTAGCCACACCTCTTACCAGAAAGTGACAGTGGTAACTACAGCACTGATTACCCCTGTCTTTTATTAAAAAGATATACACAGTCATGGCATTTGCTATGAATGAGCACCCATAGAAAATCCATAAGAATCACATTTTAGGCCTTTTCCTCTTCTTTTTAAAACACACATAAAGTTCTAATTTGGACATTCTTTTTACTTTTTTTTTTTTTTTAATTTTAATTAATTAATTATTTATTTTAAATTTATTTATTTTTTATTTTACTTTACAATTCTGTATTGGTTTTGCCATACATTGACATGAATCCACCACAGGTGATGGCCACTGATCTTTTTTTTCTATTTTGGCCTCTTGTGGTTCACTTTACAAACTTGTTTGCCAATGCATATGCTATAATTTTAACGTATCAATATTTTAAGAGATGGAAATTATTATGCAAACTGTCTTTTGTTGGAAAGGTAAGGTGAATTAGAATAACTTTCATTAAGTTGTGATTGATGATTTTCTCTACAAAGTGTTTAAGATAACTGAAAGTGATGTGTAAGATGCTAGGATAGTCTTAAAAACAGAGTTACTAAACTGTGGAAAATTCTGAAAGAGATGGGAATACCAGACCACCTAACCTGCCTCTTAAGAAATCTGTATGCAGGTCAGGAAGCAACAGTTAGAACTGGACATGGAACAACAGGCTGGTTCCAAATAGGAAAAGGAGTACGTCAAGGCTGTATATTGTCACCCTGCTTATTTAACGTCTATGCAGAGTACATCATGAGAAACGCTGGACTGGAAGAAACACAAGCTGGAATCAAGATTGCCAGGAGAAATATCACTAACCTCAGATATGCAGATGACACCACCCTTATGGCAGAAAGTGAAGAGGAACTAAAAAGCCTCTTGATGAAAGTGAAAGGGGAGAGTCAAAAAGTTGGCTAAAAGCTCAACATTCAGAAAACAAAGATCATGGCATCTGGTCCCATCACTTCATGGGAAATAGATGGGGAAACAGTAGAAACAGTGTCAGACTTTATTTTTTTGGGCTCCAAAATCCCTGCAGATGGTGACTGCAGCCATGAAATTAAAAGACGCTTACTCCTTGGAAGAAAAGTTATGACCAACCTAGATAGCATATTCAAAAGCAGAGACATTACTTTGCCAACTAAGGTCCATCTAGTCAAGGCTATAGTTTTTCCAGTGGTCACGTATGGATGTGAGAGTTGGACTGTGAAGAAGGCTGAGCGCCGAAGAATTGATGCTTTGGAACTGTGGTGTTGGGGAAGACTCTTGAGAGTCCCTTGGACTGCAAGGAGATCCACCCAGTCCATTCTGAAGGAGATCAGCCCTGGGATTTCTTTGGAAGGAATGATGCTGAAGCTGAAACTCCAGTACTTTGGCCACCTCATGGGAAGAGTTGACTCATTGGAAAAGACTCTGATGCTGGGAGGGATTGGGGGCAGGAGGAGAAAGGGATGACCGAGGATGAGATGGCTGGATGGCATCATGGACTCGATGGACATGAGTCTGAGTGAACTCCAGGAGATGGTGATGAACAGGGAGGCCTGTGGCGTGCTGCGATTCATGGGGTCGCAAAGAATCGGACACTACTGAGTGACTGAACTGAACTGAACTGAAAGGTGATAGACATACATATATATAAATATGTACACACATATATACTTACAGACTTAAAAAGGAATATTTGTTTCAAAAGTAATTTGCCTTTATTTGTGTGAATGTTTCTTAAATTCATAGGTTCAAAGCCAATGATGCATTCTTCATTCAATTCTACTTCAGTTTCTTAAGTTTTGAAATCTGTCACTTACACATAGCTCTCAAATAGAAAATACAAATTCAGCTTCTTTGAAAAAGTTGGACTGGTGACTGCAAGATATTTCTGGAGGCCACAAAGCAACTTTTATTAGCACCTAAGTAGAACATCAATGGAGAAGGCAATGGCAACCCACTCTAGTACTCTTGCCTGGAAAATCCCATGGACAGAGGAGCCTTGTAGGCTGCCGTCCACAAGGTTGCTAAGAGTCGGACACGACTGAGCGACTTCAATTCACTTTCATGCATTGGAGAAGGAAATGGCAACCCACTCCAGTGTTCTTGCCTGGAGAATCCCAGGGACAGGGGAGCCTGGTGGGCTGCTGTCTATTGGGTTGCACAGAGTCGGACACAACTGAAGCGACTTAGCAGCAGCAGCAGCACCAGAATATCAGTAACTGATCACTATTTGCATATTTTGTCATGCCAAACTTTATCCTCGGGAAAATTTTTAAACTATATATAATTTTAAAGCAATTATGTCCTAGTTCCCTGGACCATGGTGATTTGTTATGTCTAGACCTGTTTGTAACATTCTAAATTATGTCAGCACTGCTTTCATGGAAAAATAAGGATACTTGTTGAAAAATGTGCTTCTGAATCTTCACTTAGGCCAACCAGTAAAGACAGGCAGGAGGGTTAAAAACATTCCTCAGGGTTAGGTTCATATATGACCCCAAAGCTAACCACTTAAGTCTTGGGGTCAGTGGTGAAGAATGCTTATTGTGTTTTTTTTCCCCAGCAACAAAGCCATTTTCTCCTCCCACTATTAGCAAGTTCCCACCCATAAGACTGGGTTAGGTGTCCCATTTGTGAGCATTCATAGTACCCTGTGCAGGTCTGATGTGGTCTTCTTAACCTATGCTGTAATTATCTAATAACTTGTCCCCAGCACATACTTGGTATTTATGACAATTCAACGATTGATTTATTAAATACTGTATTTCAGTTCTAATAGGTACATTTTAACATCACTGATATGTCTTGAAATCAGTGATGACGCATCATTGCTCTTGAATGGAGGACCATGATCATAATTGAAATAAAAGTTGTTTATGCAGACCAGTGGAGTATAATTTGGTTTTAGTGAAGCATTTATTCATTATCTGAGGAATAATCACAATGTTCTCTATTCTTGCAAAGCAACCACTGATGGCTTCTATGGCCTTGCTCCTGCAGCATGTGGTCCATAGACAGCAGCTCATCAGCCCTGAGTGCTTGTGAGGAATGCAGACTCTCAGGCCCCACCCTAGACTTCTTGAATCAGAATTTGCCTTTTAAAAGGATCAAGCATTGCTTTAAGGGACCTAAGAAATGAAGACACCTACAAGTTGATGAGGCTGTGTTAGGAGTTCATTGAAGCATTGAAGTATGGAGCAGAGTTGGCCTTTCTCCCATGCTGGAAACCATAGCCAAAGGCAGGGGAATAGCTGCAAGCCCTCAGATTACAAGGAAGAAAATTCAAGAATTCAAGAACAAACTAAGCTGGTATCAGCAATTTATATGGCAAGCATACCTTCTTTAAGGCACTGCCATACTCTTCAGTTAAAAGTCATGCTTTCTTTTTCAGTGATATTTAAATTATTTTTCTATCTTTGAATCCATGATATTGTACAATTTGATGACACAAGGTATTTCTTTCCTCCGATGACCAGCTTTCTGAGGGTAGGGACAGGGTCTTGGCTGAGCACCTAGCTCTGTCTCTAGCAACCAGCACAGAATGTCTGGCTACTAGAGAGCACACAATAGCTGCTTATTAAGAAGGAGAGGAGTTTACACTTTTTAAACCTATTTCTTTCTTTGAAACAGATTTGGTAAATGTTTCTGTTTTGAATCACTAAATTCTGTGAATAAGATGGATATGATATTATAGTTTATAGGTCTCAAAGATAAGCTAGGACAAGGAGAAACATTAACTAAAATATGATTTAGTTAACCATACAGGTTCAAGCATAGGACTTATATGGATTACGGGACAGAGATCAAGAACCTAAGTTCCAGTTCTGGGCCCATAGCTTTATGCAAAGCTCCACCTGCTGCCCCTGTGTTTCCTATCCTTCTAAGGAATTAGATCACTTCAGGTCTGTAAGATGAGCTCTCTATCTTTTTCCAGGCCCAGCCCACGTGTGTTGCCTGGCCTTCTAAAGCTCCCATTGTCCATCCTCATGCTACTTGGTGTGTTTCCCTGCCCGTGTATAAATTTGAACTTCTTAGGGAGATAAAAAGATAATACTTGAGAAGGTAAAAGTCATGTTTTTTATTTTACTTTACAATACTCTATTGGTTTTGCCATTCATCAACATGAATCCACCACAGGTGTACACGTGTTCCCAATCCTGAACCCTACTCCTACCTCCCTCCCCATACCATCTCTCTGGGTCATCCCAGTGCACCAGCCCTGAACATCCTGTATCCTGCATCAAACCTAGACTGGCAATTCATTTCTCATATGATATTATACATGTTTCAATGCCATTCTCCCAAATCATCCCGCCCTCTTCCTCTCCCACAGAGTCCAAAAGACTGTTCTATACATCTGTGTCTCTTTTGCTGTCTCGCATACAGGATTATCATTACCATCTTTCTAAATTCCATATATATGCATTAGTATACTGTATTGGTGTTTTTCCTTCTGGCTTACTTCACTCTGTATAATCGGCTCCAGTTTCATCCACCTCATTAGAACTGATTCAAATGTATTCTTTTTAATGGCTGAGTAATACTCCATTATGTATATGTACCACAGCTTTCTTATCCATTCATCTGCTGATGGACATCTAGGTTGTTTCCATGTCCTGGCTATTATAAACAGTGCTGCGATGAACATTGGGGTACATGTGTCTCTTTCAATTCTGGTTTCCTCAGTGTGTATGCCCAGCAGTGGGATTGCTGGGTCATAAGGCAGTTCTATTTCCAGTTTATTAAGTAATCTCCACACTGTTCTCCATAGTGGCTGTACTAGTTTGCATTCCCACCAACAGTGTAAGAGGGTTCCCTTTTCTCCACACCCTCTCCAGCATTTATTGCTTGTAGACTTTTGGATCGCAGCCATTCTGACTGCTGTGAAATGGTACCTCATTGTGGTTTTGATTTGCATTTTTCTGATAATGAGTGATGTTTAGCATCTTTTCATGTGTTTGTTAGCCATCTGTATGTCTTCTCTGGAGAAATGTCTATTTAGTTCTTTGGCCCATTTTTTGATTGGGTCGTTTATTTTTCTGGAATTGAGCTGCATGGGTTGCTTGTATATTTTTGAGATTAGTTGTTTGTCAGTTGCTTCATTTCCTATTATTTTCTCCCATTCTGAAGGCGGTCTTTTCACCTTGCTTATAGTTTCCTTTGTTGTGCAGAAGCTTTTAATTTTAATTAGATCCCATTTGTTTATTTTTGCTTTTATTTCCAGTATTCTGGGAGGTGGGTCATAGAGGATCCTGCTGTGATTTATGTTGGAGAGTGTTTTGCCTATGTTCTCCTCTAGGAGTTTTATAGTTTCTAGTCTTATGTTTAGATCTTTAATCCATTTTGAGTTTATTCTTGTGTATGGTGTTAGAAAGTGTTCTAGTTTCATTCTTTTACAAGTGGTTGACCAGTTTTCCCAGCACCTCTTGTTAAAGAGATTGTCTTTAATCCATTGTATATTCTTGCCTCCTTTGTTGAAGATAAGGTGTCCATAGGTGTGTGGATTTATCTCTGGGCTTTCTATTTTGTTCCATTGATCTATATTTCTGTCTTTGTGCCACTACCATACTGTCTTGATGACTGTGGCTTTGAGGTAGAGCCTGAAGTCAGGCAGGTTGATTCCTCCAGTTCCATTCTTCTTTCTCAAGATTGCTTTGGCTATTCGAGGTTTTTTGTATTTCCATACAAATTGTGAAATTATTTGTTCTAGCTCTGTGAAAAATACCATTGGTAGCTTGATAGGGATTGCATTGAATCTGTAGATTGCTATGGGTAGTATACTCTTTTTCACCTTATTGATTCTTCCATTCCATGAACATGGTATATTTCTCCATCTATTAGTGTCCTCTTTGATTTCTTTCACCAGTGTTTTATAGTTTTCTATATATAGGTCTTTAGTTTCTTTAGGTAGATATATTCCTAGGTATTTTATTCTTTTCGTTGCAATGGTGAATGGAATTGTTTCCTTAATTTCTTTTTCTACTTTCTCATTATTAGTGTATAGGAATGCAAGGGATTTCTGTGTGCTGATTTTATATCCTGCAACTTTACTATATTCATTGATTAACTCTAGTAATTTTCTGGTGGAATCTTTAGGGTTTTCTATGTAGAGGATCATGTCATCTGCAAACAGTGAGAGTTTTACTTTTTCTTTTCCAATTTGGATTCCTTTTTTTTTTTTTTTTTGCTCTGATTACTGTGGCCAAAACTTCCAGAACTATGTTGAATAGTAGTGGTAAAAGTGGGCACCCTTGTCTTGTTCCTGACTTTAGGGGAAATGCTTTCAATTTTTCACCATTGAGGAAAATGTTTGCTGTGGGTTTGTCATATATAGCTTTTATTATGTTGAGGTATGTTCCTTCTATTCCTGCTTTCTGGAGAGTTTTTATCATAAATGGATGTTGATTTTTGTCAAAGGCTTTCTCTGCATCTATTGAGATAATCATATGGCTTTTATTTTTCAATTTGTTAATGTGGTGAATTACATTGATTGATTTGTGGATATTGAAGAATCCTTGCATCCCTGGGATAAAGCCCACTTGGTCATGGTGTATGATCTTTTTAATGTGTTGTTGGATTCTGATTGATAGAATTTTGTTAAGGATTTTTGCATCTATGTTCATCAGTGATATTGGCCTGTAGTTTTCTTTTTTTGTGGCATCTTTGTCAGGTTTTGGTATTAGGGTGATGGTGGCCTCAGGATCTCATTCAGATATGGAGAAATCAAAAGCTTTACAGACAAGCAAAAGCTGAGAGAATTCAGCACCACCAAACCAGCTCTCCAACAAATGCTAAAGGATATTCTCTAGACAGGAAACACAAAATGGGTGTAGAAACCAGAACCCAGAACAATAAAGTAAACGGCAACGGGGTCATACTTATCCATAATTACCTTAAATGTAAATGGGTTGAATGCCCCAACCAAAAGACAAAGACTGGCTGAATGGATACAAAAACAAGACCCCTATATATGTTGTCTACAAGAGACCCACCTAAAAACAAGGGACACATACAGACTGAAAATGAAGGGCTGGAAAAAGATATTCCATGCAAATAGAGACCAAAAGAAAGCAGGAGTAGCAATACTCATATCAGATAAAATAGACTTTAAAACAAAGGCTGTGAAAAGAGACAAAGAAGGACACTACATAATGATTAAAGGATCAATCCAAGAAGATATAACAATTATAAATATATATGCACCCAACATAGGAGCACCACAATATGTAAGGCAAATGCTAACAAGTAAGAAAGGGGAAATTAACAATAACACAATAATAGTGGGAGACTTTAATACCCCACTCGCACCTATGGATAGATCAACTAAACAGAAAATTAACAAAGAAACACAAACTTTAAATGATACAATAGACCAGTTAGACCTAATTGATATCTATAGGACATTTCACCCCAAAACATTGAATTTCACCTTTTTCTCAAGTGCTCACAGAACCTTCTCCAGGACAGATCACATCCTGGGCCATAAATCTAGCCTCAGTAAATCAAAAAAATTGAAATCATTCCAAGCATCTTTTCTGACCATCATGCAGTAAGATTAGATCTCAATTATAGGAGAAAAACTATTAAAATTTCCAACATATGGAGGCTGAACAACACACTTCTGAATAACCAACAAATCACAGAAGAAATCAAAAAAGAAATCAAAATATGCATAGAAATGAATGAAAATGAAAACACAACAACCCAAAACCTGTGGGACACTGTAAAAGCAGTGCTAAGGGGAAAGTTCATAGCAATACAGGCATACCTCAAGAAACAAGAAGTCAAATAAATAACCTAACTCTACACCTAAAGTAACTAGAAAAGGAAGAAATGGAGAACCCCAGGGTTAGTAGAAGGAAAGAAATCTTAAAAATTAGGGCAGAAATAAATGCAAAAGAAATAAAAGTCATGTTTTTGTCCATATTGTTTTCAGCAATACCTGTAAGTTTGCAGGGCATCTAGTTGAAAATTAAGTACAGAATTGAATTGAATAACTGAAAATTGAGCTAAGTAGAAAAATTGAGCCATCTTTTTTGCTCT
Organism: Oryx dammah; assembly: GCF_014754425.2. Lineage (NCBI taxonomy): Eukaryota > Metazoa > Chordata > Mammalia > Artiodactyla > Bovidae > Oryx > Oryx dammah. Next base: position 50,296,726 of record NW_024070204.1, on the reverse strand, counting down.
GTTTCTATAAGCTTTAATCTTGGCATACTTAGCTTTAAGATTTTTTGATTCTGACACTAATGGCTTTCTGTCTTTAAACAAGATATTGTTTCTTTTATACTCTTATAACTTTTTACAGACTGGGAAATAATGACAACTTTATTTCTAGAATTTTCCAAAGATCAAACAGTTCATTTGTGCTTATAAAGATGAAGCATAGCTGGGATGACATTGAAAAGAAAAACAGAATTGAACTTATGTTTCAATCAGAAGAACAGTCAATAAAGATAAGTCATACGGGTGTTGGTTATGATGAATTCTCCACAACTCTAGTTAATATTCTAATTATTTTCTTCAAAAGATGACTTCATTTTCCTTTGTTTTGTGAATTGCATACTTTTCACTAAGTTGATTGGGCTAGAACTGGTATGAAAAGGGTTGACAAATGTACATCTAGAATGGATATAGATGATAAGCACTCTCAGCTTCCAACAGCTTTGATTCTGTGTTCCCGTTTCTGGCTTTGATTTCCAGATGTAATTGTTGCACATATGTTTGGGGCACTTGAAGTAAGTCTAAAGTAACAAGTGTCTTAGGATTGTGTTAAAAACCCCATTTTAGCTGGTTTTTATCCTTACCTTCTTAGAAGTTGATTATTATAACTGTAATTACCCACTTTTCATGATTTAGCATATGTGGAATACAATCTATTTCCAGGCAAATGTAAATTAACATGCATCTGGTATTTTCAAAAGAAGATTTTTGAAATATGCAAATATCCTTCAGAAACCCTGAAGGACTGTAGAGTCATCAGAGGATTTCTGGCATTGCCTCTTCTCTATGGCACTTCATCTGGATTTTTTTTTTTTTCTTGCCTCACTCTTGTATTTTAAAAATGTTATTGGCTTCTTACTTCAGTCTTTGTCCTTTGCTGGACTTATACTTCTTATTTTTTTGTCAACTAGTTTACCTAAGGTCTTTTAGCCTAGGCCTGAAAGCATGGGCTCATTGTTATAGTGTTTTTCCTCAGAGAAGTCAATTCTGAAAGCATACTTCTTCCTCAGATACAACTGCTAAAAACTTCAAGACAGATGTAGGAGAAAGAAAGGCTAGAGTAACAGCACTAAAAAGAATCTTAAAAATCAAATAGTCCAGAAATTGCAAACTGATGACCTTCAGGCTCACACTTTATTTTAAGAGTTTTATTGAAATGTGATTTACATATCTTAAAATTCACCTGACTCACATTATTTTCTAATGGATTTGGTTTCAACACTCATAAAATCTAAATTGTTGGTTTATATTGGAAACTTAAAGCATTTAGGAACACAGGGTCTGAATTGGCATCAGGATGAATTGCATTGGCTGGAGCTGAGTTCATTTATTTTTTCTGGGTGGGACATAAAGTGTCCAATTTGACAGTTTCCTCTGTACCTTTTTGTCTTACACTCAGCCGGCTTCATTCTTTCAGTTGCCCTCAGGATCCTCTAGGCCTTTTGCCTGTGATACCGGTAGGTCTAGTCCAATCCCCATTTAATAAAAAAATGCGCTTGGGCCAGAGGTAAAGGGAGTTGCCCAAGTAAATTAAAAACAATTTATCTATTTGGTACCTACCATAAATTACTTTAGAAATATTTAGTTAAACAAGTTTTAATTATAATTCTTACTGACAAAAATAGAATTCATGTAACAATGCTTGTATACCACTGAATTAGTTCCATAAGCTACTAATGGATTTCAATCTGCAGTCTGAAAAGCATTGCTCAAAATAATGCCTACATATTTGAATCCATCACAACAGATCCTCAAAATATTCTAATAATCTTAAGTTTTTAAGAATTAATTTAAAAGGTCATAGGTAGGTAGTATATTAGTAATAACAGCATTAACAGCTAACATTTATTGAGTACCTCCTACTTGTGTAAAACATTGTTAAGAGATGAGAATAAGAGAGAAAACTTGAAAAGAGTACATAACAAGATAGGACAAAAAAATCACTCTATTATATTTATGTGATTTAATTTTAGGACATTAATAGAAAAGTGGGCTCTTCATTTGGTTTGAATTACAGAGATTAAAGATTTCAGAACTGTGCTATCCAGTATCTTAGTCACTAGTCATATGTAGCTATTTAAATTTCTATTTAAATTAATCAAAATGAAATAAAATAAAAAATTCCTTTTCTTTGTTACATTGGCCACTTTTAAAATACCCAAAAGAGCTGTGTGGGGCTAGTGGCTACCATTTGGACAATACAAGTATAAAACTTTTCCATTATCACAGAAAGTTGCTTTGGACAGTACTGCTCTAGAATAGTTATATCTTTTTAAGTATCTGGATCATATTTAGAGAAAAATTTAAATTGCCACTTGTCACTGTTTACAATAGCCAAGACATGGAAGCAAACTAAATGTCCATCAATAGAGGAATGGATACAGAAAATGTACATGCATATAGTGGGCTATTAGCCATTTAAAAAAATGAGATGATGCCACTTGCAGCAACGTGGATGGACCTAAAGATTATCATAGTAAGTCAGCCAGAGAAAAGTAAATGTCATATGCTATCACAAATATCATATGCTGTCACTCATATGTGGGATCTGATTTTTAAAAAAGATTAAACAAAGGAGCATATTTGCAAAACAGAAACAGACTTAGATACTGAAAATAAACTTATGGTTATCAAAGGGTTAACAGTGTGAGGTGAGATCAATCAAGAGCTTGGGATAAACATACATAAACTACTATATATAAGCTAGATAACCAACAAGGATCTACTGTATAACTACTGGGAACTATGATCAATATTCTGTGCTCTGCTCTTAGTCGCTCAGTTGTGTCCGACTTTTTGTGACCCTATGGAGTTGTAGCCCGCCAGGCTCCTCTATCCTTGGGGATTATCCAGGCAAGAATACTGGAGTGGGTAGCCTATCTCTTCCCAACCAGGAACTGAACATGGGTCTCCTGCATTGCAGGCGGTTTCTTTACCAGCTGAACTATCAGGGAAGCCCCATTCAATATTCTAGGATAACTTAAATGAGAAAAGAATCTAAAAAATAGCAATTATATGCATATGTATAATTGAATCACTTTGCTGAACACCCCTAACACAGTACTGTACACCCCAACACAATATTATACTGTATAAATCAAACTCTAATAAAACTAAAATTAAAAAAAAAACAAAAATTGCTATGTGCCAGCTGTATACAAATTAACCCATGCATATTTTATAGTCTTTTTAAAAACTGAGTTTTAGCCGTCATCAGCCAGCCAATATTCATTTCCTTTAGAGAAGTTTAAAAGTAAACTAATGTGGAGTTATCTTAAATGGGTTTCTTTAAGCCTATATTTCAAGCTTTCCTCCACCTTAAGAAGTTCAAGTGTTTGACATGATTAACGATCATTAATGTCAAGTAATTCTCATTTCATGAGAAGTACTTAGAGCAAAGGCAAGTGTTGATAACTTTCATGGAATTTCCTGGTCTATTAGAATACTAAATCTCTTGCAGTAGGTTCTGAAGGTGAAAGCTAAAGTGGTAGGTAGACACATGCCTTGTCTCACTTCAATTTTCAAGCACCCATTGGCTTGTTAGAGGAAAAAAACACATTACTTTGGTCCTAACGTCAGGAACGAAGAAATAATCTTAAAGCTACTAGAATTCTTCTGCTTAAGGCAAGTGACATAGAAAAACTGATCCATCTCATCATTTTCCCCTAATATGTTATCCTGATTTGGAGAACAAGGGGCTAGATGTACTGAAATTCTGCAAAGTTTCTCTGGCTCCAACTTCAGACTCAAGGCTTTCTCTTTTCATCTCTATTGGAATCTAGTTAGAACTCACAACCCCAGACCAATGCTTCTCTGCCTTTTCAACTACTGCTCACAAAAAGAAATACCTTCTTCATTGGAACAAGCAAAAGCACACACCTGGAACAGAAGTTTTACAAATAATATTTGTCTTTAATACTAGATGCTCGCTGACATTTTATATTTATTTGGTGTCATTATTTTAAAATGCTGGTTAAGACCCATAAATTGCTTTCATGACCACAAATGGGTTGCCAGCTGCAGTTTGAAAAATATTGCCTTGAGCAATACTGGAGTTATCTTTCCATTCTTGGATATGAAGCCTTCTTGAAAATTGGCTAAAATATGCACAAACGTGATAGCTCATGCCGATTGGTTGATCTTTCTGAAACATGAATGGAAATACTTCTCTGCAGCTGCACTTTTGACCTGAGCTTTGCTGATGATTTGTTGGGACTGATGTTTCCACTTGCCAGAAGTTCAAAAGCTCTTCTTGAAACCGGCCTGTTAATGTTTCCACTTGCCAGAAGCAAGTTCAAAGGCCTTTCTCAAACTAGCTCATTATGACTTGGGAGATAAATGGGCTAGCCTTTTGTAGAGAGCTATTATCATGAATTATTTTCCTCTCTCCTTATAGTCTATTCCAGTATAGTTATGGTAAAATTAGAAAAACAAAAGTTGATTTTGTTGAGAGGCATGGAAAACATGCCATCTGAAAGACTCTGTTGAATATGACACAAGGAAAATATACTATCTGATTTTAGAGAATAAAATCCTCTCTAAAATAGTTTGTATTCAAATAATCTGTAGCTAAAAATATATTAATCTAACAACAATATCCATTTTAAAAATTATTCCCAAAGTTCAGTTACTATCTGGTTTATTTCTAATAATTATTATAACAAGTTTTCAAAAAAGAAAAATGCTTTACAGGTCTTTGTAGTTCTCTATTATCACTTTGTTTATGGTACCTTGTGGTCTATAACATAATTTTTATACTGATTAATATGACCAAATAATAGTAATAATATTCTCAAAATAATCCCAAGGCCTCAAAGGGCAGGTATTTTTGTGTCTGTTATGAAGTAGAGGAAAGACAGGAATTGACTATAGCAAATGAAGGTCCTAAACTTTGCCAGTTACCAGGTAGGTGGGTGATGCTGGACAAGTCACTTGATTCCCCTACTAAATAGGCAGGGTGTTCTGTAATTTAAAGGAGATCATTTAAATTGCCAAGCTCAGCAGAAGGAGCATGGTGGGTCCTCAGATATTTGTTGTGCTGAATCTGAACGTGGGGCAACTGGATTTTTGAAGCTTCACAACCTTCTTTCTTTCCCTTTTTCAAGGCTTCCTCTGTCTTCAATGACATTTGTAACATAATTTAATGAAGAAAATCCACAAGCTAAGTCTACATATAAGTTGAGAAAATGAGAAATCAATAAAAACTGTACATTTTTTTACAGAAGGAGAAGTAAAGAAAGATTATTTCATTAATCTTCATTGATTTGGGTAATGTGGTTTTCTAGTTTGCTGAACTCAAATTGGTTTCAAACTGTTGTCTTGATTTGCATTCTATTGAGAATAGATGGCAGAGAGAGCCAGGAGTAAGAATCACAGATGGAAAAATAATATGTTGAATCCACCCTGCAATGTGGGAAAAGCGGGTTCAATCCCTGGGTCGGGAATATACCCTGGAGAAGGAAATGGCAACCCACTCCAATATTCTTGCCTAGAGAATCCCATGGACAGAGGAGCCTGGTGGTCTACAGTCCATGGGGTCCCAAAAGAGTCAGACCAACTGCGCAAATAACACTAATGCTTCCCTAAATATATCATTGATTCCTGACAAAGAAAAAGGAAAGTATATTCATTAAATAAAAACCCAAATGGGGTTATTAACAAATCAATGTGTACATACTTCATACTGGGCATATCACTATTTGCTCTTACATGATAATGGTGATTTCAATTCCTCAGTTATGTCTGACTTTTTTTGACTCATGGACTGCAGCACGCCAGGCTTCTCTGTCCATCACTAACTTCCAGAACTTGCTCAAACTCATGTCCATTGAGTTGGTGACTGAATTCTTACTATGTCCAAGGCATCATCCTAAACGTGCATAGATACTGTTGATACTGTTGTTGTTTAGTTACTAAATCATGTCTGACTCTTTTGTGACCCCAAGGATTGCAACCCACCAGGCTCCTCTGTCCATGGGATTTCCCAGGCAAGAATATTGGAACGGATTGCCATTTCCTTCTCCAGAGGATCTTCTTGATCCAGGGGCTGAACCACGTCTCCTGCATTGCAGGCAGGTTCTTTACTGCTGAGTCACCAGGGAAGCCCATATGGATACTGAAAAAGTTAAATCCCCCAGTGATTTATAAATGGCTATTATTTTTATCTTGATGAGGAAATTGAGGCAGAGAAAATTTAAATATCTTACCCAAGATAGTAAAGAAGCTGGAATCAGGCCCCTAACTCTGACCTCAGAGACCAAATTTTCATCACTAGTATAGGTGTTATGTACTTAATCCTTATAATAGCCCTCTAAGATAAAGTCTGAAAGACTATTTTTACCATTCTACAGGTAAGTAAACTGAGGCTTAGAGAGGAGATGAACCTGAAATATCGTTAAAAAATTTTTTGTAAGAGCTTAGCTAGAATTTAAGCCAAGATTTTCTGACTTTAATTCCCACATTTTTTTCATATAGCATATTCACACACATGCACATAAATATATACATACATCTATATATCATATACATATATATGTAGTACATTTATATATATATATTCACTGGCAGAACACAGAAGAAATTTAAAGAAACCCAAATAATGAGACAAATGGAATATTTCCTTCTATAATTTAAGAAATTTCTATTTTTACACTTCTTTTATTAGAGAGTAGTTTTGTTCATTTCATTTCTGAGGTAGGACTTTTCAGAGTCATAAACAAAGGTAAATCTTGTTTTTTTTCTGCTCTTGATCTGAACATCTCACAACCCAAATTCTGAGACATCCTTTATCATTTCTAGGCTAAAGACATCAAATGCATTTAAAAATATACCTGAATAGTAAAATAGCTGCTTTTTTTTGACAATTTTATCACAATTCAGTTCTCAATTGAACTACTCTGATTTAATTGATTTCTTTTTATAACTCAAATAAAGGTGTAAACATTTGGTTTTAACCTTTTACGTACAGCATATAGCTGACATCCATGATAATGAATATAGACCTTTTCATTTAGAACTACAATTTTAAGGGATCAGCCACAGCAAATCTAACACCCAGATATGAACATGCTCCATAAAATCATAAGATATATTTTGTTTCTAGAAGTTTATCTGTGAAATGGAATGAACTTATACATAAGAACAAAGAAGACGTAGTATAGATAACCTCTCCCTCACCCCTAAATATTTGCTGAAGTAGATTGATTTCTAGTCAAGGACGTTCAGCTCTTTTTACTGCCTAACCCATCTTTTTTGTCTTACATCTTTCTCTTAACTTTCCCTTAAACTCCTTTGCCTCAAAACTGTAACACTTGACAGGCAGTGGCAATAATTCTGGGAGAAATGACTGGTGTGCTGAAAAAATTTCATGAAGGTCACACTGTTCGCCTGAGAGATGAATTTTAATAGTTTTGTTGAGAAGTTCTTTCTGCTCATTGGTGAGGATAGAAGGGGAAATGATACTGCGATTCATGATTTGTTTGTCTGCTTAGAAATGTTCACAGAATGAACGCTGTGTTGTTTCCCAGTTTTTCTTCCTGGTAGGATCAGCGTCCCTAGGGAGAAGCCAGAGGCGAGTGTGATTTCTCGGCAATCTTGTTATCTGTCTGGAAAACCTCTTTTCCCTTTGCTTCACTTCCAACTTTTCTTTGTTAAGACAACAGTGTGAAGTGCCTATAGGGCTGTTTTGTAGCTCTTCCTAAGGTTTGCAGCAGGTTCAGTTTCACCTGGAGTCTGCTTTGTTCAGAGCAGGTTGCGCAGGGAATTTTTCGCTGTGCGTGCATGCGTGTGCTCAGTCGCTCTCAACTCTGTGCCTCCACGGACTGTAACCCCTGGTCGCCTCTGTCCATGGGATTCCCCAAGCAAGAATATTGCAGTGATATGCCATTTCCTTCTCTAGGGCGTCTTCCCCATCCAGGGATTGAACCTGCATCTTCTGTGTCTCACGCATTGGCGGGTGAGTTTTTCCTAAGGAGCTGTCAAATTCAGAGTGTTAATAAAGCAAATTAGACTGATCCTCTGGTTGAGTACACAAGGGCTGGTTAACTATCTCATTCAGATGAATAGCTAAACTCACAGGGAAATCTAGCTCTTGTACAACTAGATTAATCTAATAATGATCAAGGAACTAACTTTCCTTCAGCTCCTGCCCTTACTTTTTCCCCTCCTTTCTAGCCATCAGTCAGAGCAGAGCAGAATATGGCTAATGAGAGAAACTGATTGACACAGAGTTGAGAAGACAAGATTGATAGACTATTAGGTATTAATTTTGTAATAGAGCTTTAGGGTTATCTTAACTTCACCAGGATGATCATAGCTATCCTTCTTTGATTTGAAAGAACTAAATTTCCTTTCCCCAGGAATACATGAGATGAAATGCTGGTAAATCAGAAGCATGTGTTAACACAGCTTGTCATATTTTGATTAAGTGCAAACTGTTGAATAAATATTAAAAGTTCAGTGACATGATACCAAGTTTCCCTAGGCTTAAGTAAAATGATATTCTAATAGAGATAATAAAATATGTTATTACTTGTCAAAAAAGTTAAGAAAAAAAGAAAAAAATACAACATAATCTCTAAAACTTATTATCCTCCAATCTAAATTTCTCTCTTTACTCTGTAGCCTGTATAAGAATGATATAGATCTGTATGCAGAAAAAGATTAACATAAATAATAAGTGAAAAGTCCAGACAATATGCATAGTATCAATTCAGCTGTCCAATAAGAGCAATATTCATGTTTGAAAATCTGAAGACAGTGTAAGGATGGATTCCTCACCAGACACGTCTCCTATAAGAATCCAGGTCCTCTCAGCCTCACCCATCTCCTATTCTAGGTACTGCTCGATGGACGTCCTGAGATGTACTTTATAAGGCTTTTTAGAGAATGATCCTGAGAGATGAGAAATCAGTAGCACTTAGCTATGTCTCCCAGGTATATAATGTCCTTCTGTGAGAAATCCCTCTTCCCCAGCTTCACTCCCTTTCTCAGTTCCTGTCCCATGGACTGCACACCTTAATAAAGGAGAATGTATGTACCTTTGTCTAAGACCCACACACAAATTTAGGAGTGGTCACATAAAAGAATAAGATTAGGGGTGAGGAATTTTTCACCTTTCTTTTTCTGTTTCACTTTAGTTTGATGAGTAAATACTGCTTCCTTTTTTCTTAGAAGCTTAAATCAACATACAGGTACTATATCATTGTTCCCATGGGTCAGGAGTCTTGGCACAGCTTAAGGAGGTCCTGTGCAATTAAGATGTCCTGGGCTTTGTTTCATCTGGAGCTCAGGATCTTTGTCTATCTCACATGACTGTTGGCAAAATTCAACGGGCCTTAGGTTTTGTTTTCTTGCTGACTGTCATCTTTCTGGGGTTTACTCTCCACTCCTAGAGGTTGTCTGCAATTTCATCATATGTGACCTTTTCCATATGTGAAACTTTCAGTTTCATCAGATAAAGGTTTTAAGGGGAACTGTTTTCTATTTCTAAACAGATTCCTGGGTTAAGAAAAGCTTCCATGTTAATATTGCTCATTTTCTACGTTATTCGATGGTGTCCAAATGTCATCATCCCCTCCAATCTACTTCTTACTGTCCTTAGCCAAAACAGACTTAAAAAAAACAATCATAGCCTGTATCTATTCCTTGATCTGCCTTTTTAGTCAGTGATTTAGGACATATTTGAAAATGAACCCTTGTTCTTGAAGCTATACTAGGAAAAAGAAGCAGAGACAGGTAAAAATGTATTCTTTTGGTCTAGGTTCCCTTTGTTGAAATATTTTTATCAGCTCTTTCCTGGCTACTGTTGGATCAGCGGCTGGTAGTGGCTCCAAGTTGTGAAGCAAAGGGAAAATTCTCTGAGTACTGTTTACATCTTCTAAAAATTAAATGCTTCTAAATGTGAATAAATCTTATAAAACATAGTCAATCACTATCCTTTAAACCTTGTCTTGATCGTCATTAAGTATCTCTAAGTTTTATAAACTCAAATAATCCTTTGATTCTGTCATCAACTATTGGAAAGCCATCATTTTCAAGATCCTTTGTTAGTAAGAAATTCCAGGTAAGGAATCATACTTACCATGTCACTCAGACACATGGGTCTTTTCCACCACTTAGAGCCACAATGTCCAACAGAATCTTCTGTAATGATGTAAATGTTCTCTATTTGCCCTGTGCAATGTAGGAGCCACTAGCCACCTAGGAATACTTGGACTACTGAGCACTTGAAGTATGTAAATGAAATAAACTTTAAATTTTATGTAATTTTAAATAGCCACACATGGCAGTTGATTACCGTATTGGATAACACAGACTTAAAACAATTGTTTTCAAGCCATGTACCCTACTTGGTAGGGCTCATAGATTATTTAAAAATAAATCCATAAATACTGTTAAATGTATGGGCTTAGAATAGAGCAGCATGCATCATGAACTTGGGCAAATTACTTAGTCTCTTAATCTCTCTAAATTTCTACTTTTATTATATTTGGAATAACAAAGATGCCAACTACATAGAATTATTGTGAAAATTACATAAATTAGATAATGTTTGTGAATACAACATAGTGACTAGATTTTAAGAAAGAACTGAAGAAGACAAAATGGTGAAAAAAACTTTGGATGCATATAAATTTGTTTTGAATTTAAGACCTTTTATTTATAAGAGTTACTGATCTACAAAATATTTTTGTCAATTTGTATTTTCTCTATCAATAAATATGATAACTGTAACTTCTAGGTATAAGGACAGTTTTTAGCATTGGAGTTGTACTTATGAGTAATAAATATACTGAAAAAATGCACTGTCTAGAAATATTTATATTAGAAAATAAACAGAAAGTCAGGTCTTTTTTTTATGATTGTAAATAAGTCACTGACTTTGGGGCACTGAAACAGGCTAATTCGAGCAAACATGAAGATTCAGTTAATTTTACTGACACATATTCTAGTTGATTGTTTACCTAATACATATAAATCTCTAAGATAAAATGTAAGTCAAACATACAGTTTTCAACTTCCTTCTCTTAAATGTATAATTCTTTTTCTACATTGTTGGATTTGATTTGCTAGTATATATTACTGAAAACGTCTGCATCTATGTTCATGAAACATATTGGTCTGTTTTCTTGTGATGTCATTATCTGGTCTTGATATTCTGGTAACGTTGGCCTCATAGAATGAATTAGGATATATTATTCCCTTTACTTCTATATTCTGGAAGACGTAGTAAAGAACTGGTATAATTTCTTCCTTAAATGTTGATAGAATTCACCAGTGAATCAATATGGGCCTGGTACTTTGTGTTTTTTTGAAGGTTATTAATGGTCAATTCAATTTCTTTAATAGATACAGGCCTATCAAATGTCTATTTCTTCTTGCATGTGTTTTGGCAGGCCGATTTTAAGAAATTGGTCAACTTAATCTAGGTTATAAAGTCTGCACAGAGTTGTTCACAAAATTCCTTTTTATCCTCTTAATGTCTATGGGGTTTGTAGTGATGTTCCCTCTTTTTTTTTCAATTGGCGAACAATCACTTTATAATGTTGTGTTGGTTTTTGCCATACAACAGTGCAAATCAGTCATAACTATACAGGAAAGTGAAGTTGCTCAGTCATGCCTGACTCTTTGCAACCCCGTGCACCAAGCTTCTCTGTCCATGGGATTTTCCAGGCAAGAATACTGGAGTGGGTTGCCATTACCTTCTCCAGGGAATCTTCCCAACCCAGGGATCAAACCCAGGTCTCCCGCATTGTACCATCTGAGCCACCAGGGAAGTCCAACTATATATGAGTCTCCCTCTATTCCCCACCCAAATCCCACCCATCAGGGTCATCAGAGCCAGGCTGGACTCCCCGTGTTATATAGCAGTTTCTTGACTAGCTAGCTATCTATTTTCACACAGTGGTGATACATATGTCGATGTTACTTTCTCAATTCATCCCACCCTTTTCTTCCCCTGATGTGTCCACATACCTATTCTCTACTTTGGCATCTCTATTCCTTGTCTGCAGATAGTTTAGTACCATGTTTCTAGATTTCATGTTGTTGTTCAGTCGCTAAGTTGTGTCTGACCCTTTGCCACCCCATGGACTGCAGCATGCCAGGCTTCCTTGTCCTCCACTATCTCCTGGAGTTTGCTCAAATTCATGTCCATTGAGTTGGTAACACTATATTACCAACTCATCTTCTGCTGTCCTCTTCTTTTGCCTTCACTCTTTTCCAGCATCAGGGTCTTTGCCAATGAGTTGGCTCTTTGCATCAGGTGGTCAAATTATTGGAACTGTAACTTCAGTATCAGTCCTTTCAATGAATATTCAGGGTTGATTTCCTTTAGGATTGACTGGTTTAATTTCCATGCAGTCCAACAGACTCTCAAGAGTCCTCTCCAAGACCACAGTTTGAAGGTATCAATTCTTCATTGCTCAGCCTTCTTTGCAGTCCAACTCTTACATCCATACATGCATGACTACTGGAAAAACCATTACTTTGACTATACAGACCTTTATGAGCAAAGTGATGTCTTTGCTTTTTAATATACTTGTCTATGTTTGTCATAGCTTTCCTCCTAGGGAGCAGGTGTCTTTTAATTTCATGGCTGCAGTCATGGTCTGCAGTGATTTTGGAGCCCAAGAAAATAAAATCTTGTCACTGCTTCCACTTTCCCCCCATCTGTTTGCCATGAAGTGATGGGACTGGATGCCATGATCATAGTTTTTTGAATGCTGAGTTTTAATCCAGCTTTTTCATTCTCCTCTTACTCTCATCAAGAGGCTCATTACTTTCTCTTCACTTTCTGCCATTAGTGGTATCAGCTGCATATCTGAAGTTGTTGCTATTTCTACCAGCAATCTTGATTCCATCTTGTGATTCATCCAGCCTGACATTTTGCATGACATACTCTGCATAGAAGTGAAATAAATAGAGTGACAATATACAGCCTTGTCACACTCTTTTCCCAATTTTGAACCAGTCCATTCTTCCATATATAAGGTTCTAACTTTTGCTTCTTGACCTGCATACACGTTTCTCAGGAAGCAGGTAATGTAGTCTGGTATTCTCAGCTCTTTTAAGAATTTTCCATAGTTTGCTGTGATCTACACAGTTAAAGGCTTTCACATAGTCAATGAAGCAGATTTTTTCTGGAATTACTTTGCTTTCTCTATGATCCAACGAATGTTGGCAATTTGATCTCTGGTGCCTCTGCCTTTTCTAAATCTAACTTGTACACCTGGAAATTCTCAGTTCAAGTACTGCTGAAGCCTAGCTTGAAGGATTTTGAGCGTAACCTTACTAGCATATGAAATGAGTGCAATTCTACAGTAATTTCTACATTCTTTGGCACTGCCCTTCTTTGGGATTAGAAGGAAAACTGACCTTTTCTAGTTCTGTGGCCACTGCTGAGTTTTCTAAATTTGCTGACATATGGAAGGCAGCACTTTCACAGCATCATATTTTAGGATTTTAAATAGCTCAGCTGGAATTCCATCACCTCCACTAGCCTTGTTTTTAGTAATGCTCCCTAAGACCCACCTGAGTTCAGACTCCAGGATGTCAGGCTCTAGGTGAGTGACCACACCATTGTAGTTATCTGAGTCATTAAGACCTTCCCTCCTTGAGGTTTGCCATTCCTTCCTCAGGATTCCACATATATTAATTTAATATATGATACTTGTTTTCTCTTTCTGACTTACTTCATTCTATAGTAAGAAGGCTCTAGGTTAATTCACCTCACTACAACTGAGTCAAATTTGTTCCTTTTTTATGGCTGAGTAACCTCTTTGATTTCTGATATTAGTAATTTGTGTTTGCTTTCTTTTTTTGTTAGTTTGGCTATAAGCTTGACAAAATTGCTGATAAAAATCACTGATATTTTCAAAGAAACAGCTTTTTATTTTCATTTCTAACACATGCATACATGTTATTCTATCATATACATTTAGTATTATCAATGTCCCTCTGTATATTTCACTGCATTTTGCAAATCTTGATAAATAATATCTTATTTTCATTTAGCCAAAAATATTTTAAAATTTCTCTTGAGAATTCTTCTTTGACCTATTATTTTAAAGGGTGTTATTTAATCTCCAAATATTTGTGAATTTTCCAGCTATCTTTCTGTTATTGATCTAGTTTAATTCCACTATGTCTGAGAACAGACATATGATTTCTATTCTTTTAAATTTGTTAAAATGTATTTTATGACACAGAATGTATTCTATCTTTGGTGAATATGCATGTGAACTTGAGAAAAATGTATATTCTGCTCTTGTATGAAGTAATCAATTGATGTCAGTAGCACCTAGTTATTGTCAGTATTATTGAGTTCAATGATGTCCTTACTAATTTTCTTTCTGCTGTATCTGTACAGTTTTGATAGAGGGGTGTTGAAATCTCCAATAGTGGATTAATCTACTTCTACTTATAGTTCTATCAGTTTTTGCCTCACATGTTTTGATGCTCTGTTTTTTGTTACATACAATAAAAATTGTTTTCTTGGAGAATTGAACCCTGTAATGCCCCTCTTTACCCCTGATAACTTTCTTTGCTCTGAAGTGAGTTCTGAAATTAATATACTTACTCTTGCTTTCTTTTGATTATTGTTAGCATCATATATCTATTTCCATCCATTTATTTTTAACTTATGTATATCTTTTTAAATATTTTATTAATTTTTTAAACTGAAGAATAATTACTTTACAGAATTTTGTTGGTTACCGCCAAACATTAACACGAATCAGTCATAGGTATACATATGTATACCTATGTGCATCTTTATATATAAAGAGGGTTTCTTGTAGATAACATACAGGTCTTGTTATTTTGATCAGCTCTGACAGTCTATCTTTATATACCTGTTCTAACCATTGCACAAAGTAGTCAACATGTTTGTTTTTCTGTATTTTGAGACCTCCTTACTTCTAGCTTCTAATCGTGCTTGAATCCCTTAAAATTTGTTATGATTATTTTCTCACTGTTAGTATTTGTCTTCCTTCAGACTCGTTTTCCTTTTACGTGTGTCTTTTAATGGATTTTATTACTTTCCGTATTTTATCTTCCCTGCCTATTTGTTAGAGTATATTCTTATTTCACCTATCACATTTCCACACAGAATATTTTTTCCACTGATCATCTCACATAGCTCTAGAAAAAAAGCCTTATGTTAGCCTGGAAGAGTGCACATTCCGATATGTTGGAACCACTTCTTGGGGAGGTGTCAAAGTGAGTCACTAAGTATCTGAGAAGAGTTTCCTTCTAAGTTAAGCCATCAGTCGTATGTGGAGCAACACTCCCTGATATCAGGGCATTAGATGACTAGGAAAGCACCCACCATCCTGAACACACATAAAGGAAAATCAAGCAGTAAATTGGTTTGAAAGTCTCATAATAGTCAATGACTTACAGTGATTTTCCATCCAGAGGGTATTCTGTCTCTTGCCTCTAGATAGTTAAATAAATGAAAAGGCTCCATACAGTCCAGAAATGGAAACCTTTATCTTTGACATGGTAAACTGCTAAATAGCAACTTGTCATTTGAAATTTCTAAATCACAAATGTGCTAACCATTAGGTATACACAGGTTTCCATTTCATTTTATGGTCAACTTTTTTTAAGGTTGTTTTCAAGGTTAAGGTTGTCAGATTTAGCAAATAAAAAAATGGAAGTATACCATTACATCTGAATTTTAGAGAAACAGTAAGTTGTTTATTTCTATCCATTGCAATATTTGGTACCAACTTATACTAAGAAATATTAATTGTTTTTTTTTTCTCTGGCATTCAGACTTACTTTGGTGTCCTGTATTTTGTCTTGCAAACCTACTCAGGTTATACATATGGTTGGCAGATGTTTGGGGAATTGATGCTCCTATTGTTTAAATTAAGGGTTTGATTTCATTTGTGTTAAGAATATCATGGATGAAAGAATGAGATAAGTTACATAGAAGCCAAAGAAGTAAGTGAGAATTGCAGTAGGAAGAATTTTGATTAGGGTTAAAGAAAGCTATTTTGATTCAACAGATACTTGGTTTTTGATATCTTGGAATAGAAACTTTCTCAATCTAACTTTTTCAAAATCCCAGATCCTCCAAAACATTATTGACTATAAACTCTAAGGCACCTTAAGAAAGTAGACTGAATCTTTATGAAAACTTAGATTGTTAATGATTTCCTGGTTATGTCTCACATGAATAGATGAAAGAAACCGAAAGCAACTTTCAGTAGAAATCCTTGTAAGTGAAGACTCCAAAAGAAGTTTAAGAGAAAATAGCTCAAAAATTAAAAAAATAATTTTGAGTTTAGGATTTCACGTGACAGTTTTCCATTTGAAAGTAGATTGTAAGCTTCAGATGGCATGTCTTTATCTTCTGCATCTTCGAATCACCCACAGTACCTTGCAAAGCAGATGCTCAGCAAATACTTCCCAGTTAAGAAATCAAAATCCAAAATTTGTATGGAAGGAAGCATCTGCCCTTGATGACAATGTGTGCCATAATAGCTGATCTTCTAACCATAAATATGGATAGATTACTACCCTATTCATAGTATTGATGAGCTGTCAAATCATCTTTGAGCTTCTTTTGTTTGTATGTTCTGAGTTTTATTTATTTTGCACTGATGCCATCTAAACAGTCTTGTTTTTCTGGTTCTTCTTTGAGCACTTTGATATCCTCCTGCTTTCCTCTAGCTGTTTCTAGCATCCCTTATGTTCCTTTTGCCTTTCTGATTTATCACTCCCGTTTCCTGCTTGTGTTCCCAGAGTGGTGTTTGCTTCATTAGAGGGATTTCCTTGTGGACAGTTCTGCCCAGAATATGTGATGCAATATGGACAATGGAGAGAGTCTGTTCAGCTGGCCATGGGTTTTTTTTTTTTTTTCCTCTTCCTGCACCTTCAATTAAACGTGTTTATCACCAGCTAGTGTTTCTTAAGGACACTCATGCTCAGCACATTTTATCAGTAACTGCACTTGTCAAAGTAAGACAATCTTTCCTGAATTTTATGTTGTTTACACAAGACTACTTTGACAGTTAACTTTCAAAATGACATTTCCTTTGGTCCTTTCTTCCATCAACTCTCTCCTTAAAAGCACAAATCCTTAACTCTCCCCTCAAGTCTTTTTATAATTTTTAATTTATGTCTTTGAACAGGTAATGCAAGTACATCTTATAATATTCAAAAGGTGCAGATATTTTAGAGAGAAAGTAAGTACCCAACCCCCAGTCCAGCTGCTGTGCAGTTCACCTGGCAAGGAATTGTTATTAGAACAGGAATCTCCATGGATGAGCTACACACATAAAGTATAAACATTTTTTTAAAGGCAAAACATAGTATACTTTAAACACTGTTTTGCCATTTGCTTTTAAAAACAATATTTATCAGGAATATAAAACCACTTTTGTATATATATATATATATATATATATATATATATATCAAGCTTCCCCTTTTTAAAAATGACTGTATAGTATCCCATTTTATAGCTATGTAGTGATTTGTTTCACCAGGCACTTTTTAATAGGCATTGAGAATATTTTCTTAATTTTTGCTATTACACAAAATATTGCAGTAAATATCCTTAAACACATGGTATCTCATGTATGTTGTTGTTGTTTAGTTGCTGAGTTGTGTCCATATGTTTTGTGACCTTGTGGGCTATAGCCTGCCAGGCTCCTTTGTCCATGGGATTTCCCAGGCAAGAACACTGGAGTGAGTTGCCATTTCCCTCTCCAGGGGATCTTTCCAACCTGGGGATTGAACCAGATTCTTTATCACTGAGCCAACAGGGAAGCCCATTTCACATATGAAAATGTTGGGTCAAAGTCAAAATCTTGAGACTGTTTTAGTAATTATTGCAAAAGAATATTCTCAAATAAACTTATGTTATTGTCATTGATCAAATTCATGAAATATTCTCTTTACAGTTTTCCTTCCCATGGGGTGCACCTTGAAAGGTGAAACTATGAAAGTGAAAGTTTTTCAGTTTTGTCTGACTCCTTGAGACCCATGGACTGTAGCCTGTCAAGCTCCTGCTCCTCTGCCTATGGAATTATCCAGGCAAGAATATTGGAGTGGATAGCCATTCACTTCTCAAGGGGATCTTCTTAACCCAGGGATGGATCCCAAGGTGCACCTTAATTCAGTTATTAATCTACATTCCAAATACGTGTAGAGTTAGATCAAATTTTAGATGCTCTGAGAAAGCTTACCATTCAAGGGAAACCTAAGGTGAATTTGTATAGAAGTGTAAAGAGTGAAAGGCGATTTGTTTAATTTTTGATTTGCTGAAATTTCTGAATTGTTTTATTTTTTTTTAAACTTTCTATGGACCCTGGAAGAAGATGCTTGGGAGATATTTTAGATGCAGAACTACAGAGATCTACAGATCACGTTTGATCTACGGGTCAGTCCTAACACTGCTTCAGAATACCCAGCCACATAAATCCATTAAACCCATCACAAGAAGAAATTCTCGTGTTTCTCTTTTCGCCTCTCTTTATAAATGGCTTGCGCAATCCACAGAGGCCTCCCTAAGTGCCTCAGAGAATCTTTTCTCCCTTGTTTTCAGAGGGTAGCTTAGATCCTTGAGCTACAGCTTAGCTTCTGCTACCACCCAGATAGATCAGCCCTGTGCTGACTTCCAGCAAGGAAGCAGGAATGGAAACCTTTTATATGAACAATTCTCTATAACTGAGATTGCATTAATCCAGACAAATTATCCTTTCTCTCTGTCTATGCTCAGGGAATGGATACAGGCCAAGACTTTTTATTAACCATGTTTAAGCCTATTCTCTAGACTTCAATTTACAGTATTCAACTGAAGTAGGTGTTTTGGGAGCTGAGTTTTCTTGTGACACTTCCTACATGTATGTGTCATGTAATTAAAAAATAACAGGCCAAAGTGTGACTGGTTTCACATCAAGGTGGTACTAGTTGTGCTAGTTACTGTCATAGGCCTCTTGTGCTATATTTGCATATCACCTGCAGATAGAAGTATGATGAAACTTACAGTAACATTTCCTCTTCAAGGGAAATCCAAATTTGCTTAAGTTTGGTGGCTTCCAGAAGGTCAAAGCCTTGTTTGTTCTCATCCAGAATGAAAGAGAATATTGAGCCACTCTCAGTCATATGGTCCCTGCTGTATGAACTTTTGGGAAAATAGGAACAGAAGACTATACAGTCTTGAAAAGAAAATTACAATGGAAAATGGCAATAGATACACCTCAGAAGAGACAAGCTCAGTTTCTCAGATAACTTATACTCCTTTACTCTTTCCCTTATAAATCTTCATCATTGTAAATTGCAAAAATTCCTGAGTTTAGAAAGGAAACACACTTACCTGAGGCTCCCTGATAACTGAGTCACTGTCATCGTCCATCAGGTAGCCCTCCTCCATTTACTCAATGTATTACCTGTAGAGTCAGCCCTTTACTCACTGGGGCAATCCTAGACAGTTTATCTAAAATATACTTTGTATCAAATACAGTACTGACTTAGAATGGTTCGGAAAATTACATTAGAGCATGTTGCTAAAGCTCTTGAATTCACAGTACTCTCTAATAAAAATATAATGCTAGTCACAAATGTGAGCTACAAATATTTTTCAAAGTTTCTGATGCATGAATTTTCCAGTTTTGCATATTCACATACATTTCTGAGTAGTATTTTTCAATAATATTGATGGTTTTTAATAGATTTTTCTTTTTAATTATTAAGCCATGGACTTAAACAGTAATGGCAATATTTGATTCAATATTCAATTTGATTGAATAAGAGAATTTAGTCATAGGTCTTTTTTTGTTAATATGCAGACTGATTGCTTCACTGATGGATTCTTATAAGATCTGCATTGCCACTGAGAACAATAAATGTGGCACTAGAATATCAACTTTGTTAGAAATAAACAAACAAAATAGGGCATTTTTATGTAGTGTTTTAACTGGTGAAAAAAGTTATACAAATGTTAGTTGTTGCTAATATTTTTGTTAATGGTCTGTAGCAGTTTTTACTATCTGTTTCATACACTGTATGACAAGATATTTGGGAGAAATATCCCTGGTGGCTCAGAGGTTAAAAGCGTCTGCCTCTAATATGGGAGACCTGGGTTCGATCCCTGGGTTGGGAAGATCCCCTGGAGAAGGAAATGGCAACCCACTCCAGTATTCTTGCCTGGAGAATCCCATGGACGGAGGAGCCTGGTGGGCTACAGTCCATGGGGGTCACAAAGAGTCGGACCTGACTGAGAGACTTCACTTAACTTAATGAGGAAGTAGATGCTTCCCACACCATGTAAATCTCAAAGTAGTAGATGTTTTTTGATAAAGCATAATCACTATCTTGGAGAAGGAAATGGCAAACCCACACCAGCATTCTTGCCTGGAAAATCCCATGGACAGAGGAGCCTGGTGGGCTACAGTCCATGCGGTTGTAAAAGAGTTGGACATGACTTAGTGACTAAACAATAATCACCATCTACAATTTTTTATGTGGTATTATCTTTGTATTATGCATATGCAAAATAAAAAGATTTTGTATGGATCATCTGATGATAGCAGACAAAAATTGTTATGCACTCTTATGAATAAGATATTCTCATCACAATACAAATGCCCAAGGAATATAATAGATCTTACAGTTTACTATGGGGACCTTTAATACGCCTTTTGTTCCATTCCATCCAAAATGCTCCACATAGAGCATTTACCAAAACTGAATACGCCCTGGGACAGAAATCAAGTCTCAAATTGTGAAAGATTAGAGTCACAAAGAATTGATTCTAAGGCATAATAAAGCTAGAGATAGATAACCATATTTATCAAATTAAAAAAATAACAATACACTTTTAAATAATGCATTGATCAAAGAACAGAAAAATGGAAAACATTTTGTACTGAAACAGTTCAGTTCAGTCACTCAGTTGTGTTCGACTCTTTCCAACTCCATGGACTGCAGCACGCCAGGCTTCCTTGTCCGTCACCAATCCCGGAGCTTACTCAAACTCATGTCCATTGAGTTGGTCATGCCATCCAACCATCTCATCCTCTGTTGTCCCCTTCTCCTCCCGCCTTCAATCTTTCCCAGCATCAGGGTCTTTTCTAGTGGATCGGTTCTTTGCATCAGGTGGCCAAAGTATTGGAGTTTCAGCTTCAGCATCAGTCCTTCCAGTGAATATTCAGGACTGATTTCCTTTAGGATGGACTGGGTGGATCTCCTTGCAGTCCAATGGACTCTCAAGAGTCTTCTCCAATACTACAGTTCAAAAGCATCAGTTCTTAGGTGCTCAGCTTTCTTTATAATCCAACTCTCACATCCATACATAACTACTGAAAAAACCATAGCTTTGACTAGATGGATCTTTCTTGGAAAAAAAATGTCTCTGTTTTTAATATGTGTATAGATACATGTATACAGTATGTATATAGATACATGTATACCTATAGCTGATTCACTTTGCTGTACATCAGAAACTTAGACAACATTGTAAAGCTACTCTACTTCAATAAAAATTTTTTTCAAAACATTAGTGTTGACAGGGGAAAGATGCATTTGTTAGGGAGGCTGAGCTAATAAAACATGTATGTTCACACTGTTTGACAGTATACACATTCACGTAGGTGGAAAGGCTAGGACAGCTACACAATGTCATATTTTAACAAGAATAAGAAGATAGTAAACTGAACTGAAGAAAATAGTTAAACTATCAAATAATTGCAAATTATTTACATTGTATATAATCTGCTCTTACTTGCATTCTAAAATGCTTTTGTCTATTCAAAAGCATCAGTTCTTTGGTGCTCAGTTTTCTTTATAGTCCAACTCTCACAACCATACATGACTACTGGAAAAATCGTAGCTTTGACTAGACAAACTTGTTGGCAAAGTACTATTTCTGCTTTTTAATATGCTGTCTAGGTTGGTCATAGCTTTTCTTCCAAGGAACAAGCATCTTTTAATTTCACGGCTGCAGTCACCAACTGTAGTGATTTTGGAGCCCCCCAAAATAAAATCTGTCACTGTTCCAATTGTTTCCCCATCTATTTGCCGTGAAGTGATGGGACAGGATGCCAGGATCTTAGTTTTCTGAATGTTGAGTTTTAAGCCAACTTTTTCACTCTCTTCCACTTTCATCAAGAGGCCCTTTAGTTCTTCTTTGCTTTCTGCCATAAGGGTGGTGTCATTTGTATATCTGAGATTATTTATATTTCTCCTGGGAATCTTGATTCCAGCTTGTGTTTAATCCAGCCCAGCATTTCTCATGATGTACTCTGCATAAAAGTTATTTAAGCAGGGTGACAATATACAGCCCTGACATACTCTTTTCCTGATTTGGAACCAATCTGTTGTTCCACATCCAGTTGTAACTGTTGTTTCTTGACTTGCATACAGATTTCTCAGGAGGCAGGTCAGGTACTCTGGTATTCCCATCTCTTGAAGAATTTTCCAGTCTGTTGTGATCCACGCAGTCAAAGGCTTTGGCATAGTCAATAAAGTAGAAGTAGATGTTTTTCTGGAACTCTCTTGCCTTTTCTATGATCCAACAGATGTTAGCAATTTGATCTCCAGTTCCTCTGCCTTTTCTAAATCCAGCTTGAACATCTGGAAGTTCACGGTTCATGTACTACTGAACCATGGCTAGGAGAATTTTGAGCATTACTTTGGTAGCATGTGAGATGAGTATAACTGTACCATAGATTGAACATTCTTTGGCATTGCCTTTCTTTGGGACTGAAATGAAAACAAACCTTTTCCAGTCCTGTGACCACTGTTGAGTTTTCCAAATTTGCTGGCATATTGAGTGCAGTACTTTCACAACATCATCTTTTAGGATTTAAAATAGCTCCACTGGAATTCCGCTACTTCCACTAGCTTTGTTTATAGTGATGCTTCCCTAAGGCCCACTTGATGTCTGGCTCTAGGTGAGTGATCACACCATCATGGTTATCTGGGTTAATCATGAAGATTTTTTTTGTATAGTTCTTCTGTTTATTCTTGCCACCTCTTCTTAATATCTTCTGCTTTTGTTAGGTCCATACTATTTCTGTCCTTCATTGAGCCCATCTTTGCATGAAATGTTCCCTTGGTATCTCTAATTTTCTTGAAGGAATCTCTAGTATTTCCCATTCTATTGTTTTCCTCTATTTCTTTGCATTGATCACTGAGGAGGGCTTTCTTATCTCTCCTTGTATTGAGGAGGGCTTTCTTATCTCTCCTTGCTATTCTTTGGAACTCTGCGCTCAAATGGGCCTTTCTTTCCTTTTCTCCTTTGCTGTTAGCTTCTTTCTTTTCTCAGCTATTTGTAAGGCCTCCTCAGACATACATTTTGCCTTTTTTCATTTATTTTTCTTGGGGACGGTCTTGATCACTTTCTCCTGCACAATGTCATGAACCTCCGTCCATAGTTTTCAGGCACTCTGTCTATCAGATCTAATCCCTTGAATCTGTTTGTCACTTCCACTGTATAATCATAAGGGATTTGATTTAGGTCATACTCTAGTGGTTTTCCCTACTTTCTTCAATTTAAGTCTGATGTGACAACAAAGAGTTCATGATCTGAGCCACAGTCATGTCCTGCTGTTGTTTTTACTGGCTGTATAGAGCTTCTCCATTGTTGGCTCTAAAGAATATAATCAATGTGATTTCAGTATTGACCACCTGGTGATGTCCATGTGTAGAGTCTTCTCTTGTGTTGTTGGAAGAGGGTGTTTGCTATGACCAGTGCGTTCTCTTGGCAAAACTCTGTTAGCCTTTGCCCTGCTTCGTTTTGTACTCCAAGGCCAAATTTGCCTTTTACTCCAGGTATCTCTTGACTTCCTACTTTTGTATTCCAGTCCCCTATAATGAAAAGGACATCTTTTATGGGTCTTAGTTCTAGAAGGTCTTATAGGTCTTCGTAGAACAATTAAATTTCAGCTTCTTCAGCATTACTGGTTGGGACATAGACTTGGATTACTCTGATATTGAATGGTTTGCCTTGGAAATGAACAGAGATCATTCTGTCATTTTTGAGATTGCATCTGAGTAGTGCATTTTAGACTCTTCTTTTGACTCTGAGGGCTACTCCATTTGTTCTAAGGCATTCTTGCCCACAATAGTAGATATAAGGTCATCTGTGTTAAATTCACCCATTCCAGTCCATTTTAGTTCAGATTCCTAAAATGTCGACATTCACTCTTGCCATCTCCTGTTGGACCACTTCCGATTTGCCTTGATTCATGCACCTAACACTCCAGGTTCCTTTGCAATATTGCTGTTTACAGCACTGGACTTTACTTGCATCACTAGTCACATCCACAGCTGGGTGTTGTTTTTGCTTTGTCTCCGTCTCTTCATTCTTTCTGGACTTATTTCTCTGCTGATCTCCAGTAGCATATTGGGTACCTACTGGGAGTTCATCTTTCAGTGTCTTATCTTTTTGCCTTTTCATACTGTTCATGGGGTTCTCAAGGCAAGAATACTGAAGTAGTTTGCCTTTCCCTTCTCCAATGGACCATGTTTTGTCAGAACTCTCCACCATGACCCAACCATCTTGGGTGGCCCTATACAGCATGGCTCATAGTTTCAATGAATTAGACAAAGCTATGGTCCATGTGATCAGATTGGTTAGTTTTCTGTGATTGTGGCTTTCATTGAGCTGAATAATTGATACTAAAAAAGAGTTAAAATATCCAAATATTTTAACTGTACAGCTTAAAGGATAGAAAGAAAAGCATTAAATTAAGTCCAGAAAAAGTAGAAAGAACAAAATAACAAAGAAGAGAAATGAATGAAAAACATAAAAGTACAATAAAGTAAATTTTTAAAAATTGGTTCTTCAAAAAGGTATATAAAGCATTAAAACCTGTCAGATAAGAAAATAAGAAAGACAAGAAACATCCTACAGACATTAAAATGTTAACAGAGACATGACTGAGCGACTTCACTTCACTTCACTTCAATACCTAGGAATGAAAAAGTAGTTAAAGTGTTAGTTACTCAGTTCTGTCTGACTTTTTGTGACCCCATGGACTGTAGCCCTCCAGGCTCCTCTGTTCATAGAATTCTCCAGGCAAGAATACTGGAGTGGATAGCCATTCTTTTCTCCAGGGGATCTTCCTGACTCAGGGATTGAACTTGGGTCTTCTACATTGTTGGCGGATTCTTTACCATCTCCGTCACTAATGAAAATTGTACAAGATCATCTCACACACACACACACACACACACACACACACACACACAAACCCATTAAATCTTCAGAAAAATTAAAGAACCAAATAAATGAAAGATTTAATGTTTATGGATTGAAAGAACTTTTATTGTTAATATGGCAGTTTTCCCCCAAATTGACCTAAAGAACAAATGCAATCACAAATGAAAATCCAGCAAACTTTAAGGGTAAAATTTGGGCAAGTTTATTCTAAAACTTATGTGGACAAGCAAAAGGCAAAAAAAAAAAAAAAAGGCTCAAATATATTGAAGTAAAAGAACAGCAGTGTATGACCTGTTTTGCCAGATGTTAAGGCTTATTATAAAGCTACAGTAATTGTGACAATATGGGATGTGCACAAAGTTAGACAAATAAACCAATGAGATAAAATAATCTAAAACCAGACCAATATCTAAATGGAAATTTGGTTTTTGACAAAGGTGGAATTACTATGTGGAAAAATAGAACTCTTGATCTCTATCTGATACAATAAGTAAAAGATGGTTCTAGGTTAGTTGTAGATTTCAATGTAAAAGGTGAAAGAAGAAAGCCTCTATACAGTAAAACATAGAGTATTTTTATGGCCTTACATTAGGCAAAAATGGCTTAAATAGGAAATAAAAAGACTAAAGAAAAAAAGAGTATCAGAAAATTGGGATAAGAACTTATTATTTGTTCAAATACACCATTAAGAGACTGAAAACATGAGTTATTGAGCAGGGGCAGATATTTGTAATCTGTAATACCAACAAAGCTCATACCAAGAAGAATAGCACAATACATTTAATTTTAAAAAGTATCCATTGTTAGTCATCTGGAATGCATATTAAGCCACGTTAGGATACATCTCTCTAAAAACCAGAAATTGCCACCAGTTGAGAACCACTGGTTTCCATGATATGGAATTTTGGTTTGAAAGTTTATCTTTTTGGACAAAGATTTCTTCATGTAAAATGATAACAATATATACTCAAAAGTGTTTTATTTTTACTTTCTGTTTTACAAGCCAACTTCAAAAGTTAAGTTCTATTTTTTGGATTTTTTAAATGGAAAAAAAAAAAAATCCACCCTACATTCCAGGCAATGGATAGAAGGGATTTAACATTTGGAAAACACATTTTAAAGCTTGAGGCCAGGTTATAACTCTCAGTCAACCAATGTGTGTTTTATAGTTCCCATTTGTGGAATAATTTGAAAATATACTCAAAAATTTGTCACTATTTTAGTGTTTAATAACTAGCAAATTTAACTTTGCTATTGAAACCATTGGCAGTGTATTCTTTACACTGGAGCCACCTGGGAAGCCCAAAATCAAGGGAGGAGCAGCCAAGAAACCACCTGAGGCAAGAGGACAGGGATTGGAGAAGTTCATCAAGACTAGGAGACCTACAACCTGAGATGCACACACTCTGATCTCATCAGCAACCCCACCCTTGAACTACTGCTATAAAACTCCTCAACAAATCCTCCTGGGTTACCTTACTGTTTCAAGATAAGAGCTCCCTGTCCCCCTTTGCCTGGCAAAACAATAAAGCTATCCTTTTCTGGGGCTTCCCTGGTGGCTCAGATTCTGAAGAATCTGTTTGCAATGCAAGAAATCTGGGTTCTATCCTGGAGAAGGAAATGGCAACCCACTCCAGTATTGTCTGGTGAATCCCATGGGCAGAGGAGCTAACTCTATTGCTGAGGTGAGATTTGGCATCAGTGTACAAGTGTACAGAAAAGCTTAGCCTTCAGCATCACTTTGTTGTTGTTCAGTCACTAAGTTGTGTCCAATTCTTTGCCACCGCATGGACTGCAGCATGCCAGGCTTCCTGCTACTTCACTGTCTCCTGGAATTTGCTTAGATTCATGTCAATTGAGTTGATAATGCTAACTATCTCATCCTCTGCTGCCTCTTCTCCTGTCTTTAATCTTTCCCAACACCATGGTCTTTTCCAGTGAGTCAGGTCTTTGCAACAGGTGGCCAAACTATCGATTCAGCTTCAGTCCTTCCAATGAATATTCAGGGCTGATTTCCTTTAAGATTGACAGGTTTGACCTCCTTGCAGTCCAAGGGACTTTCAAGAGTCTTCTCCAGCAGCATAATTAGAAGGTATCAATTCTTTGGTGCTCAGTTTTCTTTATGGTCCAACACACATCCATACATGAGTACTGGAAAACCACAGCTTTGACTATATGGACCTTTGTTGGCAAAATAATGTCTTTGCTTTTTAATATGTTATCTAGTTTGGTCATAGCTTTTATTTCCACATAGCTTTCAGCATCACTATGTTAACATAAAATAATTCTTGGACTAGAGATTTTCCTGTTAGTTTTGTTACATTTTTGATATTTTGGTTAATATCTATTAATTATCAAATATATATTTACAAATGCACACATTCAAGTGCCTCATATAATACTTATATTCTTGTTTTTGTACATAGAAATTATATTACTGACTTTGAAAGCCTGAACTCAATTATTAAAGCATTTGCTAATTTGAAAACAATTTTTAAGACTTTCAAAGTCTCAAAAATTTCATTCTTTTTTCATTTTTATCCTCTTGTAAAACTTTACAACACTTAGTTTTGAATTCTTGCAACATAAATGCCTAGGGGAAAACTATATTTTACACTGCTCTCTTAGGATTGTAAAGACCTGAGGGTAGGAACATACGGTTGTGGGGAGAAATAGCATCGATTACTGAAAGTTCTTTGGAAAGTACCAATTATCCTAATAACCAGAGAGTTCCTTTTCTATTCTCTGTGAAAACTGTCCAAACATTGTATACGATGTACTTCCCTTTTGGACAATGTTGGTACAGAGAGAAAAATGGGCTTTGAAATTAGGTAGACAGGTGACCTTGGTTTTAAATGCAGGCTTTCTACTTAACATTTGTATGATGCTAGGAAAGTTCTTGGTTTCTCAGAATGTCAAGTTACTCATTAATTAAATCTAGAGATTATATATCATTTACCCTTCTTTTCTGTTAGAATAATGAATGGGAGATATACAAAGCTGTACCTAATAGATGAAAATATGGAATAATTATAAAATTTCTTATTCTTCCTTAATCTTTCCTATCTGCTTGGATAGTCCTTGCAGTCCTGAAAGGTAATTTGCATCCTGGCTCCACTTCTCTTCTTTAATAGCCATTTCTCAGACTTTTCTTTTATTAGCTCACTGTGAGAATTACCTTCCTTTCAGTTTTTAAAAATTAACATAAATTAGCAGAGTCTATTCCCTAATTTCTTAACTGCTTGTACTAATTTCCTCTTCCATTGAGAAGTGATTATATAGTCCTTTAATATGGAATCCACCTCAGCTTCTTCACTTTTTTCTGAAAGTTAACACATTCCTCCCAAGGATTTGTGTGATTTTTATGCCCCTTGGTATTTCAGCAGTATTTCCACCAGCTCAGAATGAGTTTTGCTGTTCCCTATTTCCCTATTTCCCTTTCTACATGAAAGCTCAGTGGGAAAACAATGCAAGACCTCCAAGCTGAGTCTGAGATGCTGAACCTGTAATTAAGATTGGGGCTTGAACCTACATGGTGGGGACAAATTCCAGCCACTGTTCAGAGAGGAACTGTAGCCCAATAGGCAAATAGAGATCATGCCCTTTGAGGCTCCACATTGGGCACCAGAAAAGTTGTTGCAGGAAAGGGAGTGGGGCATGAGACAATGATCACATCCCAGGTCAGATCTGAACCCCTGAGGACGTCACTAAGTGTAGGTTCTTGACTGAGTGCAGGAGAGAATTCAAGAGTGAGCCACCGTAAGTGAAAGAAGGTTTGTTCAGGGAGGAAACACAATCCACAGACAGAATGTGGGTCATCTCAGGAGTCAAGAGAGGCATGGGAGGCGCCGGGGTAATGGTGTGGTCAGTTTTTATAAGGGTGGGTATATTTATAGGCTAATGAGTGGGAGGATTCCGCTGGCTATTTTTGGGGAAAGAGATGGGAATTTGCAAGAATTGGGCCACCACTCTTACGGTTGGCCTTGAATCTGTCAGGCACCTTCAGCTGTGTCATTTAATATGAAATGTGTGCTGATGTATGTGTTAAACAATGAACTTATGCTGAGGCTCAAGCTCTAGTGGAAGTCAATTTATCTGCCATTTTGGACCTATTTGCTTCTTATCCGTTTATGTCGTGTCCTTGGTCTATGTCATTCTTTTTAAAGCTTGTGCCCTGCCCCCTTCCCTCCTGTTTTAATGCCAAGTGGTCCTTAGAACAACCCAGCCACTCAAGTCTTAATGTCTTGATAAGCCTTGATGTTTCTACTTAGGGAGAATAGACTGACATTCTTAGACTTGTGTTTCTAAGATATATTTCTTATGAATAACTATTCCTTGCAGCAACATGAGTTGGTGGGCAGAGAAGAACATATTGGTTGTGCAATGACACATCAAACCAAAAATATTTTATGTGATTCAATAAATAATATATGACAAATGTCTTGAAATGACTCTGTATTTTAAGGCTGATCTTTATAGTGTTTTTAAGAGAGAAGAGAACATTCTTCGCCTAATTACAATTTGCCTGTAACTTGATGTTATTGCTATGGGTGCTTGCAACAATGAATCCACATCTCCTTTGTTGCAGGCCCCTGAGATGCTTGGCTTCTGGTGCCAAAACTTTTCTTGAGGACTCACAAGTCAAGTGCCTTGAGGAGCACATGCATAAATTTAAGAGATCCATGGAAATGTAAGTCAAAATGTATTTCATTCAAATACTCAAAGTAGTTATTTTCAAATAAGCAAAATGGAAAAAATAATGGCTGCCTCTGATTATGTAATAAAAGCAGGGGAAAAAAAGATGAGCTAAATATATGAGTTTAAGGAACTAGGATTCATTTCTCAGAGGCGTCTGACTCAACTGCTTGTCAAAGGAAAAAAAAAAGTTACATTTAAGTTAGTTTGTCCAGTTGGACAGGAATTTTTATAAGCTGTTTCAAAGTAAACTTTACAATGAGCAAATTTCAGAAATAATCTCATGATGTATATTTAAGGAAACATGGAATGCGGCTATATTCTTCGGTATAAAACAGTATTTTACTGCCTAAACAGGTGTGGTATTTGCTGAGATACTGAAAGTTATTTTGCTTTATCAACAATTACATCTTCATCTGTATAGCCCTCTTTAAAGGGCAGATGGAAAATGCTCCAGAGTGACACTAAAGCACAAAGTCTGCCACTTGTAGGCTAGGTTTGCATGAGGTAATGGGATAAAAGTATAGCTGGGTAGAGGTGGGGGGAGATAGCCCAGAGTCCCTTGTAACACTGCTTAATTATTAATAATAACTGCCATTTCTTCAACTTTGTAAGTAACATCTCTTTTTCTTCCAATATATTTCTAATAAGGTAGACATTAAGAATCACAATTTGCAGATGAGAAAACAGATCAACTAAATATGTGACTTGCATTTTCAATACAAACTGTAAGGCGTCAGAGCAGGATTTGAATGCAAGGTGCTCTAATAGGCCTTCTCTTTCCATGCTACCATGCTTCCTCCCCATTATATACATTATTATATGCAGTAATATACCCTCTTTATTATTCATATAATATAATGGCTCAGTTGGTAAAGAATCTGCCTGCAATGTGGGAGACCTGGGTTCTAACCCTGGGTTGGAAAGATCCCCTTGAGGAGGGTGTGGCAACCCACTTCAGTATTCTTGCCTGGAGAATCCCCATGGGAAGAGGAGCATGGCAGGCTGCAATCCATGGGATCTCAAAGAGTTGGACATGACTGAGTGACTAGCACATCGTATTATTCACAAATTCTTCTAGATATATGTCTCTCTGCTTCCTCAGCCGAATGAAGATCTGGACTGAGAAAATGAACTTCTTCAGTGAGTTTATGAGTCAGCCATGTTTGAAGGAAAATGGTTCTCCGGCCTCAGA
The DNA here is from genome assembly GCF_014754425.2 of Oryx dammah. Classification (NCBI taxonomy): domain Eukaryota; kingdom Metazoa; phylum Chordata; class Mammalia; order Artiodactyla; family Bovidae; genus Oryx; species Oryx dammah. The sequence goes on along the minus strand of NW_024070204.1, from coordinate 50,265,617 downwards.
GGGACTGCATGGAGGAGGCAGCATGGAGGAGGCAGCAGTCATTCAGAAGACAGCAGGTTCTCAGAGGTGGAGTTCTGCTTGGTCTGGCCATCACTCCTCTTCAGCTTTTGTTTAGAAAGGAATGGGGAAATGGGAGGATCACAGTTAGAAAGACATCCAGGCTCCAGAACAGCTTTTCTGAGTCAGCACAAAGCCTGAATGACCAAGTGCTTATGTACTCAACTTCCCATGAAGTTCTGCATACTCAGTTATACATCTGTTGCGTGTGGGCAGTTGCTTTGCTCAAAGTTATGTTTTGCACTTGTGGTAGGATTCCATTTGAGTCACCACAGTGCTTTATCTATCCTACCACATTACAATCTTGAATTAATGCAACTAATCCTCCAGAAGGCTGCCATACAAATATTAGAAGGGAAATTGGATTATTGTTGAGGTTTTTTTTTTTTTTAACTTGAATGCCAATGGCATACTGACTCTTAAATTCAACAAGGGTACACTCTGTATTAGTGATGACTAATTTTTCAAAAGAGTAACCAGATTTCAGACCTTACTCTATTCTAAAGAAAGATGAACACGAATCAGGTGAAAAATGTTGGCTAGTTTAAAGAATAGTTGCTTTTAAAAGTCCCTTCTCTTAAACACAATTAGGAAATAGTCCAGCAAGTTGTTTGAAAGAGATAATTAATGGAAGAGGAATATTAATTCAGCATAACTTTGAGTCCAATAATAGAGGTAAAGTTTTTGAAGTCTTCAGAGGGTGCAACGAGACATCATTAAACTGAGGAAGAGAGGCTGCTTCTCTGTCATTTACCTTGTCTCAGTCACAGGAATTCCCCAATTTATCAGGTCCTATTGCTCATTATGGGCTTCCCTGGTCTCTCAGAGGTAAAGAATCTGCCTGCAATTCAGGAGCCGCAGGAGACACAGGTTCAATCCCTAGTTTGGGAAGATCCTCTGGAGGAGGGCATGGCAACGCACTCCAGTATTCTTGCCTGGAGAATCCTCATAGACAGAGGACCCTGGCGGGCTACAGTCCATAGAGTCACACAGAGTTGGACACCACTGAAGCAACTTAGCGTGCATGCAGACATTGCTCATTATACCTTTCTCATTATTTGGGTTGTACCTGTCTTCCTTTGTCAGCTCTTATGTTGAAGCAAATGATTTTTTATTGTTGGTGGAGTAGGGAGTTGTCTCCACCTTCAAGTGTTTGTGAATTTATGTTTGCTTTCACCTGGAGCTGCAATACTGGGATAACCCCAGTGTGAGAAGCAGAAGTGGAATGAGCAGAACTCAACTGCTATTTCCAGCACTTCAGAGAAGTGATTTTCTTTTAACTAAGTTCCCATTTCCAATGGAAACTGTAAAAACACATAAAATGTCAAAATAGGAAGTCTTTTAAAGTCTCACATCAAGTCTCAGAGAAAAACATTTTGTTAAATTGCATTTCTCGATCTGACAATAACAAGTCAAATGACAGGACTCCAAATAGAGCTTTTATCAAAATTTTTCCCTTAACAAGAAGATTCCCGGTTATCCCCGATGGCCCACTTGGAGACAGAAAATCAATCAAGAACCAAATGGGTTGGCTTTTTAGAATCTGCTGCTGTACCATTTGATCAGTTTGCAGCTTTTGCAATTAGGACCCTACTAGTGCATCGGTCTTACCGTGAAGCCTTTAAGAGTACAGACTTCAGCTGTTAAGTCTCCACGACTCATCCCCAAACTTATCCTGACACTACTTTAGCAGATCCAGGGCATGACTTGGGGGATCTCGGTTTTAAAGAAATCTGAAGGTAATTCTGGTTGTCAGCCAGATTGGATTTTGGCTTGATCACTCAGTAGCCAAGTGATTCTGAATCACTGAACTCTCATTTCTTCATTTGGATAACACGTGCTAATTCAGATTAAGTAATAAGTTATATTAGAATGTATAAATATAATTTCAAGGTAGCTTTAAACAGTCATTTGGTTCATGATTTTAAAGTCTCATCAACTTACTCCTACTGTATTTGTAGTAACATTTGCACTCAAGTTTACAGAATGAGTGGGGTTATTTATCCTCAGAACTAGGAAAATAATGAACTGTTTCTTGTCCACAGTGTAGCGGAGGGTAAACCTTCTCAAGGATTTTCATCTCATTTTTAAGTTTAATATCTAGCGATGCTCAAGACTGCATTGTCCACGAGAACCCAGTGGTTGAGCACATCGACTAAATTCTTGGTGCCTGGGGTTTTGTTCAGATTCTACCACTATCTATGTATTGACCTTGTATAAATTCTTTAACTAGATATTCTGATTGGACAGATACTTTGTTCTAATGTTCCATTCCATGTACCAATGTATCTTCAGAAATCACTGTTAGTCAAATCTACTGACCTTGCTATAAGTCAGTATATTATAATATCTATTACTTTTACGACTCAGTAGTTGACTTACTATTAGTTACTATGACAGATAGACTCCTTCTTTTAATATCTTCCATCATTTAATAGTTTTCAAGCTCCTTATGAAAGATGGCAGTGCTAGTTTTTCTCTCTTTGGCTCTTCTCTGACTCCCATCTCTATCTATTCTTCTCTCTGCTCTTCCCTGGAGGCTGCCCACAAAGGACTGGATCCCCCTGCCTCCCGTGCCTTCTGCTGCCCTTTAGGCCTGGTCAGTGGGAGGTATCATCAGGAAAGCAGAGTGTCTCCTACAAGAGTAAGAGCTCTTGTCGTGTGGCCACACCCACCTCCCCCATTTCCATCTCTGATGGCATTTGATAACTGTTTTCTCATCTAATTGTTTTAGCTCCAGGGCTGGTAATGGTTTCCTGTTGGTGCTAGTTACTGGGTTATTCATCATGTGTTACTAGTTCCCTAACCGTACTCACATCTTTGTATTAATATATGTTCCCTTCACCAACATATTTGAATAAATCTTTAGTGTGTATCATCAGTTTCCTCCTGACACTGATAAACAACAAACATTGTCCTTTATTCAAATCACTGGCTTTGCATCCTCCTGGGCACAGAGGAAAAAGAGACGCTGGTATGTTTTCCCTGTATGCAGGTCAGGAAGCAACAGTTAGAACTGGACATGGAACAACAGACTGGTTCCAAATAGGCTGTATATTGTCACCCTGCTTATTTAACTTCTATGCAGAGTACATCATGAGAAACGCTGGACTGGAAGAAACACAAGCTGGAATCAAGATTGCCGGGAGAAATATCAATAACCTCAGATATGCAGATGACACCACCCTTATGGCAGAAAGTGAAGAGGAGCTAAAAAGCCTCTTGATGAAAGTGAAAGAGGAGAGTGAAAAAGTTGGCTTAAAGCTCAACATTCAGAAACTGAAGATCATGGCATCTGGTCCCATCATTTCATGGGAAATAGATGGGGAAACAGTGGAAACAGTGTCACACTTTATTTTTTGGGGCTCCAAAATCACTGCAGATGGTGACTGCAGCCATGAAATTAAAAGACGCTTACTCCTTGGAAGAAAAGTTATGACCAACCTAGATAGCATATTCAAAAGCAGAGACATTACTTTGCCGACTAACATCCGTCTAGTCAAGGCTATAGTTTTTCCTGTGGTCACGTATGGATGTGAGAGTTGGACTGTGAAGAAGGCTGAGTGCCGAAGAACTGATGCTTTTGAACTGTAGTGTTGGAGAAGACTCTTGAGAGTCCCTTGGACTGCAAGGAGATCCAACCAGGCCATTCTGAAGGAGATCAACCCTGGGATTTCTTTGGAAGGAATGATGCTAAAGCTGAAACTCCAGTACTTTGGCCACCTCATGGGAAGAGTTGACTCATTGGAAAAGACTGTGATGCTGGGAGGGATTGTGGGCAGGAGGAGAAGGGGACGACAGAGGATGAGATGGCTGGATGGCATCACGGACTCGATGGACGTGAGTCTGAGTGAACTCTGGGAGTTGGTGATGAACAGGGAGGCCTGGTGTGCTGCGATTCATGGGGTCACAAAGAGTCGGACACGACTGAGTGACGGAACTGAACTGAACTGAACATTGTCTAAGCCAGTGTATTCATGTGACTACAAATGTGGAGACCCTGCTTTACACATCCCCCTGGAAACAGCTTCCTTCCAAAATGTAAGAACATGTGGAAGTCCAGTGGAGGGTGTGTGGGTAAGGCAATGGTGGGGGGAAAGGATAGTTAACAGATGTTATAGCTGTCTATTCACCAAGGCGAGACTTATCACCCACCATCTTCTGTGACATTTCCATTTCTCATAACTTGACCATCCTTGAAACATGAAAAGAATCTACAAAAGATGTGCTTGCTGTCATTATGTAGACATAGATTAGTTGGGTCTTCATCCAGAGAAGTACTTTGTTATTCCCTAAGTAAGTCCTGGGTCATCTCCTATATATTCCTATGCTTATAATGTTACATTAATGTACTGCTTTTGCTTCTTTCAAAAATTAATTTTATATATTAATAAGGATTATTTTTCCTGCTAAGGGATTTAAAAGCGAGTTACCTTTTTTTTGCATGTAAATTCTAAAATACCTTAGGCCAGTAATTATGATTAGTCTATTTTACGTGCATTAAAATGTATCGCAGGGATATAATCTTTAGGTATGGTTCAATTCCCTTCGAGTATATACTACGTCTTGTGCTGGGTTAGCTGATCCATATGCAAGTGTGCCCTTCCGCTCCAGGTGTGGAAGTGGAGGCAGAATCTGTTCCAAACACAGGGCAAACATCTGTACATAAAATTTATTAAGTATGAGCATTCAGCTACAAGAAGTAGCAGGGACAAGCCACATGGACAGTTGATTAAAAAAATATTTTTGAGAAATAGTGGTATAGGCAAGGGTGACATTAGATATTTGAGGAAAAGTAGTATACAAGTTAGGATTAACTAGGAAAAATTTATGGACAGACTTGACTACGTTCTCTACGGTTGAGATCATAGTAAATGGAGCCAGCTTTAACAGAGAAATTCGTAAATGGTGTATAACAATTACTACTTATTTCCTTCAGCATACACATACCAGTGTCTCAAAGTGACAAAAGAGCAACACCGGGAAATTTGATACTGTGTTCTTTAGGCAAGGAGGAGCTGTTCAGTGTTGTTGGAGCAAGACGACCTACGCTGTGCTTTATAATTATTTGGAATGATGTGTAGGATTTACTGAATCAAGGATAATCTGGATGGGGAGATCAATCAGAGAATTGTTGCAGTGGTCCAGGCATGAGGCAATGAGTACCTGAATGAAACTGTTTGGATGGAACAGGGAATAGGGATGAAGAAGGGTGGGCTGTGTTAAGAACTAACCAAATGTGAAGCTGATGCTGGGAGGGATTGGGGGCAGGAGGAGAAGGGGACGACAGAGGATGAGATGCCTGGATAGCATCACTGACTCGATGGACGTGAGTCTGAGTGAACTCCGGGAGTTGGTGACAGACAGGGAGGCCTGGTGTGCTGCGATTCATGGGGTCGCAAAGAGTCGGACACGACTGAGCGATTGAACTGAACTGAACTGAACTAAACTGAACTGAACTGTATGTGGTAGCTGGGTCCAGTGAGAGGAAGAGGCCAAAATATTTCTGGGATATTTTAGTCTGTGTTTGGAACAATGGACAGAGAAGAAAAGGTAAATGATGAAGAGAATAAAAGGTAAACTATGAAGAGAAGGTGGGGGGATGGAGGAGATAGTGAAAATGTCTCAATTTTTTTTAAAGTCTTTATTAAATTTACTATACTACTGTTTCTGTTTTTTTATGTTTTTGATTTTTGGCTCTGAGGCATGTTGATCTCAGCTCCCTGACCAGGAAAGGAACCAGCTCCACTGCTTTGGAAAGTGAAGTCTTAACCACTGGACCACCTGTGAAGACGTTTTAAACCAGCTGATTTTTGAAAGGTTGGCAGTATTTGTTGCCTATGAAACAATTGGAAATTCTGATGTAAAATTCAAAAAAAAAACGATTTGGAGCTATAGAGAATCATATGCCTCAAGGGGAAATCTTAAGCCATAAGGACGATTGAAATCACCAGAGAAGAGAATGTTATGCAGGAAAAGAAATGAGGTAAGGGTAGAAGGAAAAACTTTAGAGAATGCTTATCACTTGAGGACTCAAGAAAAAGCAGGTGCAAAGAGATTACATTCCACTTTTAAGCTTTAGAAGTGCTTCCTCATGCATTTCCTAATTTGACCAACAAGATAACCTTGAGAGGGCAAATGGTACTAACCCCAAGAAAGGAATGTCCAGGCACTTGAAATGACTTGAAATCTGAAAAAGCTTGCCAAGAGAATCTCAAAAAAGTATATTCCTTCAACAATTAAAAGCTTTAACCAGCAGTAGAACATATTTACATACAGAAAAAAAATTAGACTCCCCAAAGTTTTACAGGTTCCCCCAAACTTTTAATGAATAATCATTCCAAATTGAAGTAAATTTTCTGGAGAATAGAAAGTGAGGGAAGAATCCCTGACTGATTCTAAGAGATCAATATAACCTTGATACAAAACAAGGTAAGAATAGAATTAGAAAGGAAAATTATAATATCCAGTTTCTCATGAATATAGGTGCAAAAATCCTAAACAATATGTTTACAAATAGAATTCAACAACATATAAAAAGATAATACATAGTATCCAGGTTAGGGTTGCATACGTATATGCTGTCACTTCTCTCATGCCCAACTCTTTATGACCCCATGGATTGTAGCCCGCTAGGCTCCTCTGTCCATGGGATTCTCCAGCAAGAATATTGGAGTGAGTTGCCATGCCCTACCTCCAGGGTCTCTTCTTGACTCAGGGACAGAACCCACGACCTTGCCTCTCTTACGTCTCAAGCATTGGCAGGAGAGTTCTGTACCATTTTGCTAAAAAGGAGAAGTCAAAACGCTGAGAAGCCAAGGTTTGCAACAAAGAGAACAGAGAGGGTTTATTTACAAGGCAAGCAAAGGAGAAGACAGAGAAACATATCTCGAGCTTACCTCCCTGGAGGTGAGGGCCTGGGTGTATTTATGGACTAAGGAATAAAGTCATGGGGCATTCTGAGGTGTGGGAAGTGGTTGGGGGGTCGGGGAAGGTGATTGGAGAAAGGTATGATAATCATCCTTTTGTGCAGATGTAACTAATCTACAAGCCCCGCCCCCGCCGCCCCAGCCCCCGCCACCACCACATTCAGAAGGTCATGGAAGGGCCACACATGCATGCCCAGTTGGAGGGTCAGTGGTTCTATCCTGTGTTAACCAGTTTAGCTCAAACTAGATATAGCTGGCTGGAGAAGGCAATGGCACCCCGCTCCAGTACTCTTGCCTGGAAAATCCCATGGACGGAGGAGCCTGGTGGCCTGCAGTCCATGGGGTCGCGAAGAGTCGGACACGACTGAGCGACTTCATTTTCACTTTCATGCTTTGGAGAAGGAAATGGCAACCCACTCCAGTATTCTTGCCTAGAGAATCCCAGGGACGGGGGAGCCCGGTGGGCTGCCGTCTATGGGGTCGCACAGAGTCGGACACGACTGAAGCGACTTAGCAGTAGCAGCAGACATAGCTGACTCCAGGTTCCTAGAAAATAACTTGGACAACATCTTGTTTAGGCTCCATGCCACTTGGAGTAAGTACATGCAAGTGTTAAAATGACCTAGATTAGTGAAAGCAGGTGAAATGGATTTAACTAATTACAATTTCAAGTTCTCATCTTGGTAATAGGTTCTCCATTCCCCCACTTGGGGAAGATAATAAGAATGTATCTATGCATATATATACATAGATATATATTTAAATTAAAACTTCTTTTTACATCTAGATGCTAACCTGCTGCTAAGTCGCTTCAGTCGTGTCCGACTCTGTGTGACCCCGTAGACAGCAGCCCACCAGGCTCCCTCGACCTTGGGATTTTCCAGGCAGGAAAACTGCAGTGGGTTGCCATTTCCTTCTCCAACGCAGGAAAGTGAAAAGTGAAAGTGAAAAGTGAAAGTGAAGTCATTCAGTCATGTCCGACTCTTCTAGACCCTATGGACTGCAGCCTACCAGGCTCTTTCGCAAGAGTACTGGAACGGGTTGTCATTGCCTTCTCCGAGATGCTATCCTAATACAAAGCAAATTAGTGGACTGACTCTTTTTCAGTTATACAGAAAGTGACAGACTGACCATAAAAAACAAAAAATGACAAACTCAAAACGGCTAAATCAGTTTTTTTTTTTTAGCTTTCAACCGACATCAACTGACTGTAAGTCTTTGAAAGGTAGGACAAGACGGGCAATGACCGTGTGGATCTTGGAAGGCTCCCTGGGTGCCCTCTGGGTTTTCAGCAACTCTTCTGGGATTGCGGTTTCCTTTTCTTTCCCAGACTACCCCATTACCTTTTATTCCAAGCTTAAAAGATCAAGTCTGTTTTCTTAGATTTCAATTTTGCCTGCCTTGGATTCATTTCTTGGCCGGTGTACTCGAAAGTTTCATTTCAAAACTTCTTCAGTGCTTTTTTCATTTCACTGACCTTTAAAGAATAATTATGAACTCAACATTCCCTGAGGGTCTCAGGCTATACTGTGGTTTACTCTTTTTTCACAAGGATGTGCAGAAAGTATACTCTTGGCAAAAGACCTCACACTCACTTCTGAATGCTTTTCTGTGGCTTTCTTTGAGCATTTCAAAAGAATACTCAGCAGTGTCAATTTGAGAATACATAAGAGAAATTGACTCTTTGATCAAGCACATATGAACCTCCAGAATCACTATAGTGGAAAACTAGGAAAGCATTGCTTTTTCTATTCAATACTTGGTGTGTTTTTCACATTTGCTAATATATTCATAGAAATGGAAATGAGGCTTAAAGAAATTAAAAATATCAATCACAAACTACCAAGAAGACAAAAAAGTTTCTTTTATTAACTTTTTATTATTTATATTATTATTGTTTAGTCACTAAGTCGTGTCTGACCCTTTTGTGACCCAGGAACCTGCCAGGCTCCTCTGTCCATGGGATTTCCCATGCAAGGATTCTCTTCCACCTCCAGGGTATCTTCCCAATCCAGGGATCGTACCTGCGTCTCCTGCACTGGTAGGTGGGTTCTTTACCACTGAGCCACTTGGGAGGCCTGTTTATTATTTAGGCTTTTATTATTTATCATTTAGGCTCTGTGCTGCTTGGAGGACATGCAAGTGTTGGAAAAAAAACCTTGATTAGTGAAAGGTGAAATGGATTTGGCTATCAGCCATTTCAGTTCCCAAAACCAACAAATTCAAGCCAATCTTTTAAAAAAAACTTTTTATTTTATATTGATTAACGATGTTGTGATAGTTTTGAGTGGACAGCAAAGGGATTCAGCCATATATATATACATATATTCATTCTTCTCCAAGCTCCCCTCCTAACCAGGCAACAATGAGCAGAGTTCCAGGTGCTCTACAATAGGTCCTTGTTAAGTATCCATTTTAAATATAGCAGTGTCATAGAAAGATATAGGCACTCGGAGGCAGAAGTTTTGTGGGATGTAGTCTAGCATATATGGTGGCAGATAGATCTAGTTCCAGAGATGACAGTGCAGGGGACACAGTTCAGGGATACAAATGCATCCAATGACTGCAGGCACTGGAATCGGGGTTGAAAGTCGGGAATCTCCACTGGGGTAATTCTGTAATGTGTTTTGGTCATGGTTTCTGAAGTATATAGCTCCTTACCAGTTCTCCGGCCATCCAAGAAACCCTTTAGCAACCCAATATTCTTTCATAAGTGTCATTTTTAGAGTTGGTTTCTGGTTTTAAAACTTAGGTCTTTTCAGATACAATAATGCAACACCTGTTTATGATCCTCACCTGTTCATGAACCACTGATGCCATGAAATAAAGGCTCCATTCTCACTGGACACTTCCTCCATCTTGAAGCCATCTGGAAATTTTTGTTAGGATGAAGAACCAAGGGCCAGGCAGGGGCTATCTGGCACAGAAAACTGGAAGTGCTGTTGAGAGGGGAAAAGCATTTTGACAATATGACCTTGTTTTTGCTGCTTCAAGAGTATACTATGATGAATATGATATTTAAAATTTTTCCATGATAATTATTTTAATGGAATGAAAGAGTAATCATATAGACTAGGAGACAAGTTGCTTAACTGATACCAAGAATTTGAGAATTAAGTCAGTGATCTGGTACATATTTCCACCTTAACTTCTAATGGCAAAACATTAATTCTTTTTAGCAGTAAACATTTGGGATCAAATATAAATAGGTGAATGGTCGAGAATCAGAAAAAAATTCAACTATTTTCAAGATCGTTTTTATTATATGTGTCTGTCCTTTTTTCTTTTTATTGTATGTTTTTTCCTTTACAAACTTGAAAGTGTCCTACAAAGCATTTGATCAAGCCCTGTTGCACTCTATTTTACTAAGTAATCTGGACTTAGGAAGGTTAAACGAACAGTTCCAATACAGGCATCTGGAGCCTCAGAGTATTTTTCAGCAAGCTCACCTTATTTATTCTCTTATTACTTAAAAAAAAAGCAACATGATTAAGTGTATTTTGCTTCCATTTCTCAAATGAACTGTCTCCATTTAACAATAAGTAATAGAAACTAGTAATTTGAAAAATCATCCTGATATTGTTCAAGGAAACAAGAGAAGAATTGTTAATTGGCTCTCTTCCAATTTTTAGCTCGCCTAACAATTTTCTTGATTTTTGGAAAAATATTTTGAATGATTTAAATTTGTATTGTTCCTACATTTATTATCTGTTGTTTCTGCAATCTCTCATTTTTCCGAAGCCACCGAAGATCAGACTTATTGGCCACGTGCACAGTTAGAAAAGTGATTGCACTTGTTTACAGCACATGTGGGCTGTACAATTCCACAGATTTGTTTGTGAAAAATCTAAAAAAAATTTCAATTGCAAAAACTCAGAGTCTATCTAATTCAATGAACACTTTATATGATATTCCAAAGCCTTGAAAGCTTTATGGCAGAGCTTTTCAAAAATTGTGTAAAATGACAAGACTGTGGGCTTTTAAGTTACTTCTACCTTTTTGGGTGGAAATGATGATAGGGGCAATATACTAAATATTTTAATTCTTCTTAATTTTAGCATTTTATATTTTACCTGAAGAATTAGTTAAGTAAAATAACAATGCACATGAGATGTGTAATAATCTATAATAAGTTGTGATGAGACATGTTTAATTCTGTGAAGAAAATTATGTTTTAAGGCTATTTTGCACCGCAGTTACTTTAGAATCACATTTTTAATTGCATTCTAAATATATTTTAAAGTTTCAATAAAACCAATTTAATCTTATTAAAAATCTTATTTTTTAATACAGACCATTTTCTTTTATATTGCATGTGTGCTCAGTTGCTCAGTTGTATCCAACTCTTTACAACCCCATGGACTGCAACCCACCAGGCTCCTCTGGCCATCGGATTTCCTAGGCAAGAATACTGGAGTGGATTGCCACGCCCTCCTCCTGGGGATTTTCCTGACCCAGGGATCGAACCCACAGTCTCCTTCATTGGCATGCAGATTCTTTACCCCTGCACTACCTGAGAAGATAGATGACTGTAAATAATAAACTCTTACAATTTAATTTGAAACAAAATTATTTGAATCAAGTGACTTCCCTAGTGGCCCAGTGGTTAAGACTCTACACTTTCACTGCAGGGGGCACAGGTTTGTTCCTCGCTCAGGGAACTAAGATCCTGTGTGTCTCAGGGCCAATAAATAAATAAATATTTTGAATCAAGTTTTGTGCTCTCTTTTATGTGTACATATATTTGACATTATTACTTTATTTGAAAGAAATTCTTGACTAGCTGCTAACCTATCTTCAACATATTTTTCCTTTTTTAAAAAAGACTTTTTATTTTGTATTGTTGTATAGCCAAGTAAGAATGTTGTGATAGTTTCAGGAGAACAGGAGAGGGACTCAGCCATACATACACATGTATCCATTGTCTCTCAAATTCCCCTCCCATCTAGGCTGCCACATAACATTGAGCAGTTTCCTATAGTATACAATAGATCCTTGGGGTGATCCATTTTAAATGTAGCAGTGTGTACATGTCCATCCCAAACTCCCTAACTATCCCTCCCCTCATCCTCCCCACCTTCAGGCAACCATAAGCTTGTTCTCCAAGACTATGATTCTGTTTCTGTTTTGTCAGTTCATCTGTGTAATTTTTTAGATTCCACAAATAATAGATGTCATGCAACATTTCTCCTCTGACTTACTTCACTCAGTATGATACTCTATAGGTACATCCATGTTACTGCAAATGGCATTATTTCATTCTTTTCAATGGCTCAATAATATTCTATTGTATATAAGTACCACATCTTTACCCATTCCTCTGTCAATAGACATTTTAGGTTGCTTCTGTGTCTTGGCTATTGCAAACAGTGTTGCAATAGACATTGGGGTACATGTATCCTTTCAGATAATGTTTTTCTCCAGATATGTGCCCAGGAGTGGGATTGTAAGGTCATTCTATTTTTCATTTTATAAGAACCTCCATACTGTTCTCCATAGTGGCTGTATCAATTTACATTTCCACCAACAGTGTAGGGAGTTGGTTCCCTTTTTTCCATACCCTCTCCAGCATTTATTGTTTGTGGATTTTTTATTCAATATCTATTCTTAAGGAAGGTTACCATAGCAAGAGTAAATAGAAATTATTTAAACCCAGAAATACAATATCATAACCAGACTCGGAGAAGGCAATGGCACCCCACTCCAGTACTCTTGCCTGAAAAATCCCAAGGACGGAGGAGCCTGGTAGGCTGCAGTCCATGGGGTCATGAAGTGTCGAACACGACTGAATGACTTCCCTTTCACTTTTCACTTTCATGCATTGGAGAAGGAAATGGCAACCCACTCCAGTGTTCTTGCCTGGAGAATCCCAGGGACGGGGAGCCTGGTGGGCTGCCGTCTATGGTGTCACACAGAGTTGGACATGACTGAAGCGACTTAGCAATAACCAGACTTCTGAATTTTCAAATATTGGAAGATTTTCTATTTTCTATCCTTTGGAGTTTTGATTAATATAAAATCATTTTCTTATGTTAAAGTATTAATTTTGCTAGACTTCTTTCACATAAATAATATTATTAAACTTTGAAGGCTTCCATTATTTCCTGGTAATTTTATAGGAAACAAGGTATCATAGGAGGTCAGTGGTGGTTATTTTTAAAAATAGAGTAAAAATAAAATACCTTTAAATATAATTACATAAAAATTTATTGTAGAAAGTTTGGAAGAAACAGGAAAGTTTAAAGAATATAAAATCTAATTTTACCTCAATAGTGAAAACAACCATCATTCATGCTTCTTTTCCCTCTAATATTTATATTCATATTATACATAATGGGATATATATATGTACTTATATATCCTTTAATACTATTAAGGTCCTTGTGTGTGTGTATATATATATATATATATATATGTATGCTGCTGCTGCTAAGTCACTTCGTATATACATTTCTTTTTATACTGTTAGGATTATATACATATATTTCTGAACATTTTTTCACTTCATATATACTCTTAACATTCATATTATTAAAATTTTCATTAAAGCATGATTTTAATGGTTGTAATGAATTCCAGAGTATGGCTCTTCCACTATTTATTTGGTCATTTTCCCATTACACAACATTTATGTCTTAAATTTTTAACTCTTTGAACTAATTTTATGATAGATAACTTTGCTTTTTTCTCTTAATATTTTTAGGATATGGAATCACTGAAGCAAAGCCTATGAGTCATTTAAAGACTCTTGATATATTGCGGCATTGCTTTTGAGAAATGTTTACCTTGTAACACAGCATGTTGTTACTAAGGTAGCTAACATGCCACAATGGGGAGGTGAGACATTGGACCAAACCATCACAAAATGTGCCTCTTTACTGCTGAATCATTCCTTTGGGCCTTGATATGTTTCATGAATGGGCTGGTTCATCCCCGAGTGGAGACAATAGCTTTCCCTATTTGTCTTGCATAAATAATGAAAGGATTAATTTAGAGAAAAAAGAATTCCATTTCAACTGTAGTATATGTTATATTAATACCTGGCATTATAAATTTTCATATTTTTCTCACTGCTATTTTTCTTTTTTCTTAGTGAAGTATAGAATTCACCAAACTTTGTCTGTTTAGCAGTTGGAGTGACAGTAACACATGATGCTGAAAATCAATTAAAATAATGAGTTGTGTTCATATTTTTGGCTCCTGAAATCTTATTTTGTAAGGCAGAGATGGTTAATTACTAGTCAATAAATATATTGGCAATAATTAATGATAATCACATGTGACAAAAGAACAACAATGGGAACAGAGATATATTCTGTGGGCTGTTTTCAATACAGTTGTATAATCTGGTTCTGTATGTTTTTGGTAAGTTTTGTGCAAAATGAAAATATGTTTTGTAATATTGACATCAGGCATTTGAAATACAGCTGCAGGCATTGTATTGTTTATAATTTCAATGAAAGCTAAAGTACATTTCCTTTCTACTAAGGAAGATGGTGAGTGACAATGGTGGGTTGGGATTTCACTCTAGTTTTCCAGATTTCTCTGGGTTTGCTCAAACTTGGCAGATAAACTCTGTGTGTGTGTGTGTGTGTGTGTGTGTGTGTGTGTGTGTGTTTATGTGAGGAAGGAAGACAGGAATTCCTTTCGGAAGAGTGACAATCAGTCTTGGTTGAATGCTAGTTTAGGGCAGATGTTCTTAGCAGAAATCTGCTGTAGTAGATTATAAATGCTGTCTGGTTGCCAGAGCTCAGGCTCACATTTCTTTTTGCCTTAATTTCAAAATGATGATCCCGTTTCAGAAGAATATATATAATACCCAGTCTCCCAATGTCTTCTCACTTCCCTTTCTCCCACCCCATCCTTTAGTGAAGAGGGAACACACTTTAATTATTATGCATGAATTTCTTCATTTAGGTGAACTGCTGCTGCTGCTGCTGCGAAGTCACTTCAGTCGTGTCTGTGCTCCCCCATCCCTGGGAGTCTCCAGGCAAGAACACTGGAGTGGGTTGCCATTTCCTTCTACAATGCATGAAAGTAAAAAGTGGAAGTGAAGTCACTCAGTTGTGTCCGACTCTTAGCGACCCCATGGATTATAGCCTACCAGGCTCCTCCATCCATGGGATTTCCCAGGCAAGAGTACTGGAGTGGGTTGCCATTGCCTTCTCCATTAGGTGAACTGAGTCTTCTTTAAATCTACTAAAATTTCTTCACAGCCACAGCAAATCTTGGGAATGTAATCAAAGCTATGAAAAGTAAGAGACATCACAAATCCTTTCTGAAAATTTTATGCTCTAAGACTATATAGCCCACCTTCTCAGTATCAATTTTGCTTTTATATTATTTTTGAACCTTAAAATTAATAGCATACTGGTGTGGATATGTGTTTTATATTTTGATAAGTCCTTTCTTTTGAAAGAAATATTTTTGTATCACGTATTTGTCCCTAGAGTTGAAGTTACTTTGTTAAGACCTGATGGCCTCATGCATGCCATTGTATACAGTTTGGCTTTTATGACTTTACGGAAAAAAATCATTAAAATTTATTTTTTGAAGCATTTATTTTTCATTTTGGGAAGGATTTGATATAAATAATCACAGCTCAAGCAATCACCTCATCTCCTTTTCTGCACAGGAAAGGAATAGGCCTCTTGAAATTATGATGCATTTTATGAAAACAAATTTGCCTTTCATTTTTGAATCATCTCATTGTTTGAAAATTTAAATTGTTATTGTATGTCCTAATATAAAAAGCAGCGAAGAAATGTTTTGCTTTCCTTTTTAGCCATGAGAAAAATGATGCTGTCCTCAGTATAATAACAGTGAAACTTTACAGAATCTCAGCATAGAATTCTCATACATCCCTTTTTCTCTTGCACCTCCTCTCACTAAATTGTGAACAAATGTATAATTCAACAAAAGTTTATACTTGAATAAATCTACTTCAACTGTGTATCTGCTCAGCCTGAGGAAGTCATTTAGTTTCAGGATCCCTAAAGAAGGAAAAGTGGCGGAGTTGTCTTCATGATAATATGTGCAAAAGATTATTTACCAAAAACAAACTTCAAAGCATTTCAGCCTTAACACTATGAAGCATTCTGAGATATTGGACTTAATTAAATGTAGCTAAGTACTGTTTTCAGATGTTCTTAAGAGAGGCAGGAGACTCCAGGGTAGTTTCAGAAATGGAAAGGGGTTGTCTCTCTCAGATTTTCCATGTGTTGCCTCCACGCATGAGCCAGCAGCAGTCTGTGTTGATTTCCCATTGGAGGGATAATGAGAGGTCGGGCAATGCTCCTGCAAGACAGTGGTTTGTCTCCTGTGACTGACTCTGAGAGTCCACACAGCCACATGCTTCAAAGCAAAGCAAACTTTGTCTTCTGTGCATTTCAATTATTGTGCACCAAATACTGTGAAAATAAATGAAATATCTTCCCAACCTTGGCTAGAAATACAGACTTTCAACAAGGAGATACTGAAAATTATCTCTACCTGTCAGTACCCAGGCCTTGTCTCTAACGAAGCTGAAAAGTATGCCTCTCTGGTTTTCTGAATATTAAGTCAATGTTAAAAGTACTGAAGAAAAAAATTCTGTATTACGTTATTACATAAACTATGTTAGTTTTTTTAAGAATCAGTTTAGTTCAGTTAATCAGTCGTGTCCGACTCCCTGAGACCCCATGGACTGCAGCACGCCAGGCCTCCCCGTCCATTGCCAACTCCTGGAGTTTACTCAAACTCATGTCCATTGAGTCGATGATGCCATCCAGACATCTTATCCTCTGTCGTTCCCTTCTACTCCTGCCTTCAATCTTTCCCAGCATCAGGGTCTTCTCAGATGACTCAGTTCTTTGCATCAGGTGGCCAAAGTATTGGAGTTTCAGCTTCAGCATCAGTCCTTGCAATGAACACCCAGGACTGATCTCCTTTAGGATGGACTGGTTGGATCTCCTTGCAGTCCAAGGGACTCTCAAGAGTCTTCTCCAACACCACAGTTCAAAAGCATCAATTCTTCAGCACCTGGCTTTCTTTATAGTCCAAACCTCATATCCATACATGACTATGGAAAAACCATAGCCTTGACTAGATGGACCTTTGTCTGCAAAGTAATGTCTCTGCTTTTTAATATGCTGTCTAGGTTGTCCATAACTTTCCTTCCAAGGAGTAAGCGTCTTTTAATTTCATGGCTGCAAGCACCATCTGCAGTGATTTTGGAGTCCTGAAAAATAGTCTCCCACTATTTCCACTGTTTCCCCGTCTATTTGCCATAAAGTGATGGGACTGGATGCCATGATCTTAGTTTTCTGAATGCTGAGTTTTAAGCCAACTTTTTCATTCTGCTTTCACTTTCATCAAGAGGCTCTTTAGCTTTTCTTCGCCTTCTGCCATAAAGGTGATGTCATCTGCATATCTGAGGTTATTGATATTTCTCCCGGCAATCTTGATTCCAGCTTGTGCTTCCTCCAGCCCGGTGTTTCTCATGATGTACACTGCATGTAAGGTAAATAAGCAGGGTAACAATATACAGCCCTGACATATTCCTTTTCCTATTTGGAACCAGTCTGTTGTTCCATGTCCAGTTCTAACTGTTGCTTCCTGACCTGCATACAGATTTCTCAAGAGGCAAGTCAGGTGGTCTGGTATTCCCATCTCTTTCAGAATTTTCCACAGTTTGTTGTGGTCCACACAGTCAAAGGCTTTGGCATAGTCAATAAAGCAGAAGTAGATGTTTTTTCTGGAACTCTTGCTTTTTTGATGATCCGATGAATGTTGGCAATTTGATCTCTGGTTCCTCTGCCTTTTCTAAAACCAGCTTGAACATCTGAAAGTTCATGGTTCATGTACTATTTTTAGAATAAATATCCACTGAAAATTCTTATTCTAGTATCAACATAAAAAAACACAGACACACACTCAAAGTCTAGTGTGCCTTGCAGAGCTGAAACTTGATAGCTATTTGATCGTTACTTGAATATGCTCTTTACTCAAATAACCATCAACAAATTGCTATATTACTTCATTTCATTGGACAGTGAATTGATTATAAAGGAGAAAGTACAGTGTTGGAGTATTAAAATAGCCTAAATAGTATAAGTAAGGTTGAGGAATGTGTGATAATTACATATATTTATAACTACCCTTGGAAATTCCTTTGAATCAACTGGTAGGAAAGTTGTAAACACTGAAATCCCATTAAAGGAAAGAGGGGTACTCTTGCTAGGAAGCAAGAGGAAATAATACCCTCTACAGGTGATGACTGTCCCTCATGTGTTAATTGGGTGGAATGGCCAACTGAATGCCCCACAGTATTTACATTATTTTTATTTCAAAAACAATGTTCTTGTAGCATGTGCAACTGAGTTTTGTAAGTCAAATGTGTGTCTCATGGCAGTCCAGGGAATCACTTTTATTATAGATTTGTGTTTCCCAACAGCATGTCTTTCATCATTGCTTATATTCTCCTTCCAGCTTTCACACTCAGAACCATGTATTTTGGAAGGTAGCTTAGCTTTGATTATTTCGTTTGGTTAATTTTCTCCTTTCATCTGGATTATAAATTTCTTATAAGAAATGTCAGTGTCAGATGTTTCTGTAAGGTAGTTTTTGTCCAATAAATGCTGTTTTACAGGCAGATTAACCCTCAAATATTTGGTGGGGTACTGTTAAAAGAATATATCTTATTTACCTCTTCAAAGCATCTTGCTTTGTTTGGTATTCCAGTATTTGATTATTCCCCTTTCTTTCTCTTTCCTATCACTACACTTTTCAAATCCCACAAATCCCAGTCTTTGAAATTTATTTACTCAACAGATACTGAGTGGCTTCTAAGTGTCAGGAAATGTGCAAAGCACTGATCAATGGGCATAACTCTTTTATATTGTTTCCAATGCATATGATTGTTAAACAACAGTCAGGAAAGGGTCCTTTCACTTCTTATTTTAGACCTGTAGTATTCATGGAAAATGAATTAAAGCCTGTACCAGATTCAACCCATATGTACCTAAATCCCTGCGGGAACATCAGAGGTCATCTTTTCACCCTTTCTCATTGCACAGGTGGGTGGGGAGGAGGGGGGGAAGTTGTTATGAGACACCCACATCCACAGGATGGAGAGTTGCCAAGTGCTTCGCTGGGTCCCTGCAGAGGCCAAGGTGAGCAGGAAACAGGCTGCAGGAGTGACGCAGGGGAAGCTGCTGGAGCTGCCCAGCCTCTCACTTGACACAGAGCTGCAGAATTAACAGCCAAGACCACGCAGATGGAGGTTCATGACCTCGAGGGGCCCTTACAAAGTCAAAGGGATTCTACCTTTCAGATTGCAGCGGCTCTTAATGAATAGAATCCTCACCTTCTCTGACAGGCTAAGATAGGAAAGGGTCGCTCCAGAAGAAATTGAAATCAAGTCAACCAAACTGTTGATTTTTTTCCTAGTGACTAGCAGAGTTTTCTACTATCAAGTATGATTTCATCCATGCAAACAAGGCCAAAATCCAGCCCCTCATAGTTTGCAGATGAGGACATTTTACTATCAGGCTGGCCTATGAACTTATATTTCCCAATTCCATTGTTTAGAGTTCCACTTTGAAATGCAAATATTTATGTGTGCATGACTTACCAGCTTTGCTTTCTTTAGGACTGAGAGGCCTAGGATGGAGAGGAAGTAGAAAGGAGGCTGGAGAGAAAGGAGACATGTGTGAACAGAGAAAGGACAGGAAGGGGAGCTGGATAAAGTTCCTGAAGACAAATTCAGACTGCATGAGTTTATTAAGAAAATTGGTGTCAAGAACAACTTAATGCGAAGCTATCAGACATGGAAGTGTCATTTTAATCTCCCTTGACATCTGTAAAACATAAAATAGGTATCTTCATGTTTGATGTGTGTGTGCTCAGCCATATCTGACTCTTTGCAACTCCATGGACTGTAGTCTGCCAAGCTCTTCTGTCCATGGGGTTTTTCAGGCAGGAATGCTAGAGTGGGTTGCCATTTCCTACTCCAAGGGATCGTCCTAACCTAGGGATTAAACTTGTGTCTCCTGCATTGGCAGGTGGGTTCTTTACCAAATGCCACCTGGGAAACCCCCTTTATGATTGGGAACACTGATTTCAAGTTTCCTTTAAAGTTAAAAAATCTTGGAAGCATCACTAAAGTAAACGGCAGAGATTTATGTGGGAATTAAACTTTCAAAAAGGCCAGAGATGCTGCCAAAGGAAACATATTTTTCATGCTGACCGACACACTCAACCAGACAGTTATTGTGATTAGTTTGGTTTAACCCACATGACACGTGCCTTTACCAAATCTTGGCCAGCAGTTATTGCCGCAAGTTCCATGCTTTAATTTTTGCGTTTAAAAAACATGTAATGCTAATTGGCATTGATGCATACAGAAGGTTTATTTTACTTGATTACTTCAAATCAGGTATGTCTTTTATTACTATTATTTTATTTTGGTGGCTTTAGGAAGTACAATGAAGGTATAAGTGATTGCAAGGCTACCATTTATCTTCATTCATTCAGTAATTCATCAAGTATCTCAGTTCACTGTGCGAGATGTCAAGAATTTAATGAGGGGCACATCTAGGCAGAGTTGCTCTTAAGCTTTGCAGTTTGTAGGAGACACTGCATTTAATTAGACTTTCCTGGTGGCTCAGATAGTAAAGAATCTGCCTGCAAGGCAGGAGACCTGGGTTCAATCCCTGGGTCAGGAAGATCCGTTGGAGAAGGAAATGACAACCCACTCTAGTATTCCTGGCTGGAGAATTCTGTGGACAAGAGGAGACTGGTGGACTACAGTCCGTAAGGTCACAAAGAGTTGGACGTGACTGAGTGACTAACACTTTCACTTCACTTTCAATGCATTTAATCAAATAATTACCACCTTAGAAGTATCTACAAGGGAATCTTGGCCTCAATTTGGGGATCAGGTTGATTCTTATACTTCTGTGTCTGTATTCTCCGATAATGGCAAGTGTTGCTTAGAAACCATCTTCAATTTTTATTTCATTTTTATTTTATTTTTTAGGAAAAACACTTATTGTAAGTAGCCAGAAGAACCTATCATGATACTTAAAATAATACCATTTATTAAATATTTTTTAAGAAGCTGGCAATCCACTATATTAATAGCTGATACAGAGAAACAACTTGAATTTATTAGTTTAATTAATTTATTTTAATTGGAGGCTAATTACAATATTGTGGTGGTTTTTACCATACATCAACATGAATCAGCCACAGTTGCACATGTGTCCCCCCCATCCTGAACCCCCCATCCCACCTCACTCCCCACCCCGTCCTTCTGGGTTGTCCCAGAGCACCAACCTTGAGTGCCGTGATTCATGCATTAAACTTGCACTGATCATCTATTTTATATATTGTAATATAAATGTTTCAATGTTGTTCTCTCAAATCATTCCAGTCTTGTCTTCTCCCACATAGCCCAAAATTCTGTTCTTTACATCTGTGTCTCTTTTGCTCTCTCACATATAGGGTCATCATTACCGTCTTTCTAAATTCTATATATATGAGTCAATATACTGTTTTGGTGTTTTTCTTTCTGACTTACTTCACTCTGTATAATGGGCTCCAGTTTCATCCACCTCATTAGAACTGACTCAAATGTGTCCTTTTTTAATAGCAGAGTAATATTCCTTTATGTATATGTACAAAACTTGCTTATCCATTCATCTGCCTATGGACATCTAGGTTGCTTCCATGTCTTAGCTATTGTAAACTGCTGCAGTGAACATTGGGGTACATGTGTCTCTTCCAATTCTGGTTTCCTTGGTGTGTATGCCCAGAAGTGGGATTGCTAGATTGTATGGCAGTTCTATTTCCAGTTTTTTAAAGAGTCTCCACAATGTTCTCCATAGTGGCTGTACTATTTTGCATTCCCACCAACAGAGTAAGAGGGTTCCCTTTTCTCCACACCCTCTCCAGCATTTATTTTTTGTAGACTTTTTAATGGCAGCCATTCTGAAGCAATTTGAATTAAAAAAAAAAAAAGGTACATAGCTTCTTTTCTTTTTTGGACACTTTTAAGTTTGCATTTCTGTGAATATGTCAGAATGTTCTTTTTTATTTTATTTTATTTTATTTATTTATTTTTTAAATGTATTTATTTATTTTTTATTTTACTTTACAATTCTGTATTGGTTTTGCCATACATTGACATGAATCCACCATGGGTGTACTTTGCTCTAATTACTATATCAGTTCAGTTCAGTTCAGTCGCTCAGTCATGTCTGACTCTTTGTGACCCCATGAATCACAGCACGCCAGGCCTCCTTGTCCATCACCAACTCCCGGAGTAGCCACCAATAAATTGGTTTATTTTAAAAAATACAGAGTAATTATTTATCAATTCCATAAAAAAGTTCCAGACCTGACTGGAAACATTTCCTACTGAAGGAGGTGGACTCTAAAGCAGATAATTCTTGGTAAGAAAAATTGTGTTCCTTTAAAAAATAATCTGTGATTACTTTCCCTTTCTATGACATTCTGATGCCATTTATTTCTTCAATTTTCTTTTGTTCTTTCTTGGTGTTATGTGTGACTAATGCAATTCAGATGGGCCTGTAGCCATGGAAACTATAGAAGGCAGAAATATAAGTCTGTTCTCTTGGAGGCATCTTTCGTATTACCCATACCTGTCAGTTTGTTGGTCACTGATATACTAAAATATACTTTGAAATTTAAAATGGAAATTGTTGTGATTATTCTTTTATTTTGTCAACTTCCTGCCTTATTCTTTAAATAGAAAATATTGGTGTTTTATGAATTATTAATGTATCCAGGCTGTCTTGGGATTACTAAGGGAAAGTGTTATATTCAGAGATCAGTTTCAGGTTGTGATTTCCATAAAAATGTTGAAAAACTGCACAAAACATACCTTACTGGTATATATTTGTTGAACTACTTCTGGGATTTACAGCTGTCTTGGGAATAGTTCATTCAACAAACCCTGTATATAAATTAAAGCACTTGGAAAAGTCATTCATGAGCAGGAGATTATTAACTTCAATGTCATTTGATAATAAGAAATTTACTACTGAGCATTCATTTTGAAAACTTTTGTTTTAGCTTTCATGGAAACCTAAGTTGTACATATCAGATAGGAACTATTCTATTCTTATTCCATTTTAGTTTCACCTCCCATTTTGGCAAATTACTTTTGTCTCTTTTCTAAATGAATGCTTTTGTTCATCTCCATTGAAAATTGATTTGGTTCTCTTTCCTACTCTTTTATTCTTTAGTTTACAGTTTCTTTTATCTGCTTTGACTTTAGTTCATAGCATCACAGAACATTGGAATTGGAAGGGTCTCCCCAATAAACCAGTTCAACCTATACATTCTACACTGGAGACCGAGTTCTAACCTTAAATGAAATGGCCTTCTCCATGTCTCCTCTCTGATCACAGGCAAGGCACACATAGTCTGTCCCAGAATGAATCCTGACATTCCCCAAACTTGCTCTTCCCACAGCGTTTCCAGTCAGAGAAACGTCACGAGCACATACTCAATTGTTCAGGCCCAAATTCCTAAGCCCTCTCATGTCTCTTGTCTCTCCCTCTCAGCCTCACATCCCACCCATCAGCCAGTCTAAATTCGTGTCTCAGTTCTAAATGTGCAGGCTGTCCTTAGAAAGCCATCCCTGACTCCTATTCCCCAACCCATTGTATCTCCACTAGGACTTGTTTTACTCTGAGGAACTCTTCACCACCTGCAATTGTGATGTATGTCAATTGGCTAACTCACCTTCAGTACCCTGTAATGTAAACTCCTTGAGGACAGGGATTATGCGTGCCTGTTCATCACTGTGTCTCTAACTGCAGAACTGCTGATGCACACAATGTGCTCAGTAAATTTTAACTGAATGATTGAAAAACTGCATTAGCTGAACCACTGAGCAGCTGTGTTATATGACTATTTAGTAGCAAAATTGGAAAGAACTTCAAAATTCTTTCCTTTCTAGTGCTTTCCTCACTCTAACAAGCTGCTTCTCAGTGTTCTCTCATTTTGTTCTTACACCTTTAATGTTTTGCTTATAAAATTTTTTTTTTTGCTTCAAATATAAAGAGTAATCATGCATTTACAGAGTTAGTTTATGGAGCTTCACAGATTCCTTGATTTTTTTCTAAACGCTACCCTATCTTCACAAAATCTAATGATGTCATGTTTTCCTGTTCATGCCACACCTAGTTTCATCCCCTTTCCCTAAAGAGGCAAAAAATAGCTCTGTTATTGTAAACCAGTATCCTTATTTCTGGGCTTCCCTGGTGGCTCAGACGGTAAAGCATCTGTCTGCAATGCGGGAGACCCGGGTTCGACTCCTGGGTCGGGAAGATCCCCTGGAGAAGGAAATGACAACCCACTCCAGCACTCTTGCCTGGAAAATCCCATGGATGGAGGAGCCTGATAGGCGACAGTCCATGGGGTCGCAAACAGTTGGATACAACTGAGCGAATTCACTTCACTTCACTTCATCCTTATTTCTGGTTTTGCCTGTGGCTCAGTGGTAAAGAATCCACCTGCAACGCAGGAGCCACAGGAGATACGAGTTCAATACCTGGGTCGGGATGATCCCCTGGAGGAAGACATGGCAACCCACTCCAGTATTCTTGCCTGGAGAATCCCATGGACAGAGGAGAGCGGTGGGTCATAGTCCATGGTGTCACAAAGAGCTGGACATGACTGAAGCAATTGAGCATGCATGTATATCCTTAATTCTTTATCCAGTCCACTGATATAGCTTTGGATGGAATAGTTAAGATATTGCAAACCAGGGCTGTTTATTATTTTAGTCTTGTAGTCCTCTTCTGAGTTCATTCAAGTTATTGGCATAACCCCGTTCCTTGTGTTATAGGACTGAGGTCTCTGTTTTCTTGCTGCTACTGCTGCTGCTAAGTCGCTTCAGTCGTGTCCGACTCTGTGCGACCCCACAGATGGCAGCCCACCAGGCTCCCCTGTTCCTGGGATTCTCCAGGCAAGAATACTGGAGTGGGTTGCCATTTCCTTCTCCAATGCATGAAAGTGAAAAGTGGAAGTAAAGTCGCTCAGTCGTGTCTGACCCTCCCCCATGGACTGCAGCCTTCCAGGCTCCTCCATCCATGGGATTTTCCAGGCAAGAGTACTGGAGTGGGGTGCCATTGCCTTCTCCGGTTTTCTTGCTAGCTATTGCCCAAGAATTGTTCTCAGCTCTCAGGGACCTTTCTACAGGCAATTTATAACTGGTGTGGGATTCTAAGCTACCAGAAGAACAGCCTCTTGGATTATTCCTCTGTAACCAGCCAGGAAAAAGAACTCTTTTTTAAAGAGTTCAGCTGATTAGGGCAGGCCCACCTTATATACTTTCCTTCTGCCCTACAACATAATAATCACAGAAGCCATGCCTTATTATATTCATAGGTTCTGACCACATTCAAAAAAATTATACATAACATGTATCCCAGGGTGGGACACTTAAGGGCCATCTTAGAATTATACCTAAAACTTTACAATTTTCAGTAAGAGTCAGAAGTGCTTAGAGTATACAGAGAAGTAAATAAATCAACAGAATCAAAATCCAAGCACTTGATTACAATCAAAAACCTTTTAAGACTTGGATGTTTCCCTTTCCCTCAACATCTCTATTAAATGTGTCTTATGAGATGCTACTTAATGTTAACAGAAACATTCTATGAACCCATTAGTTTGGAAAATCTGTCAACTGGTGTTGGTTCTTAATTGCATGGCCCTTTAGAGCCTTTCATAATCCTGCAGGATCTTTAACAAGAAGCATTTCCAAAACTTATGTGACCAAAGGATATGTTTTCATGCTAGAGTGTTGGTTGTTTGGCTGGCTCACTACATGGCTATCTAGCTATTTACTACCAGAATGCTGCTGCTGCTGCTGCTAAGTCGCTTCAGTTGTGTCCAATTCTGTGCGACCCCATAGATGGCAGCCCACCAGGCTTCCCCGTCCCTGGGATTCTCCAGGCAAGAACACTGGAGTGGGTTGCCATTTCCTTCTCCAATGCATGAAAGTGAAAAGTGAAAGTGAATTCGCTCAGTTATGTCTGACTCTTCGCGACCCTATGGACTGCTGCCTACCAGGCTCCTCTGTCCATGGCATTTTCCAGGCAAGAGTACTGGAGTGGGTTGCCATTGCCTCTCTACTACCAGAATTCTTCCTGATTAATCAAGTTTTCTTTTTAATTAGGGAAGAGGGGTGCCTATGGGGCACCTAAGTATTTTTAATACCACACTTGCTCCAGAACTGTAGTTCTCAACTCTGTCTTCAAACTAGAATCAATTAAAGAGCTTGTCGAAATAACCATTAACTAGGTCCTAACTTCAGCTCTCTCATATGTGAGAACTGAGGCCAATATTCTAGGAACATGTTATAATACTACAAATGTTTGGGAGTAATAGCAATACCTATGCTTGTTGAGGATATTCTATATGTTAGGCAATATGTTACATGATTTGAATCAATGACATTTTATTTCATCTTCACCTCAGAATCTTATGAGGTCAAGATCACTACACTGATTTTACAGAAAAGAAAGTTGAAAATTTGAGAAGTTGCTTGTCCAGGGTCTCATGGGGTGAAGACAGGATTTGAAACTAGCTTGTCCTATCTCTAAAATCCATGCATCTATTGTATCATTCTGCTACATTTCTCAGTAAACTAGACTTTTCTGAAAAGAGCATTATATAAAATTTGCAACAATTTCAAAAGAGCTCCTCTCTCAAGACCTGTGATTACATGATGACAGGAAAAGAAAAGCACCCTGCCAGAATCTGGCATTGTCGCTCACTGAAGCAGGAAATCCCGGTCTTGCTGAATTGAGAGCATGGAGCTACCACAGGATAAAGAGAACAGATGGAACTTGGGCCAGGAACAGAGTTTGCCCAGTATACATTTCCAACTGGTTTAAGCCTGCTTCCTTCCACCATGATGTTGAGCTAGTATGGAGTCACTTTCTAGGCAAATATTATGTATCTCTTGCCAGGGAGAACCATTCCATTTTCTGTAAAAGGAGTATATTTTAATTTCTGTCCACTCTGTCTATCTCAACAGAGCACTTGCTGTTGGAGATTTGGAGTAAAACTGTTGGGTGTCAAGACATAGTAACATATAAGGCATCAAGGGTAAATTTATTTTATGTGTATTAAATTTTTCATGTTCCTTTTAAGAGACTTAGTAACACATCATTGGTGAACACATCACCAGTTTCAGCAAGCCAAGACTAAGATATCAGATTAATATTTACACTTTCAAAGCACCCTTCTTTCAGACAGTCTTTGGTATGTCACACATATCCTTTCTCTTATACTATTTCTAGAAGATGGAGAGTCCTGAGGCCTCCTAATAGGTAATGATAATAAAACCACAAAGAGAAAAGAAGCCTTAGACTCCATTCTCAATGTTTGCAATAATTCACCATGTTTCCTTGAGCAAATATGTAGAATAGAGTTACAGCTGTCTTCTACCTTGTAAAAATGTGGTGAACAAAATGGATTGAAGGTGATCTTGTCTAATCTAAAATAGCAGGTGTTGGTGATCCAGTTAGAATCAATAGGACATTTTGTTGAACATTAAGGACACTGTGAAGCTAGTAAAATTAAACAAGAACAGAGTCTTGTTCAGGGACTTGAACAGAGTCCAGTCTCACAAAACTCAAAACCTAGGTAAGCAAGGTAAATAAGTGGAGTATCTGAGAGAATTTTATAAACTCTATTGTAAAAATGCAGATGCAAAGTATGTTGGGGAGATAGCGCAGTTGATACCAGAGCTTTAAATCCTAAACTTGATATTTACTTGGATGAGTACATATTAAATGACTTAATTCAAGTGAGCCTCTAGTATTATCAATCAAGGGGCCATAATTATATCAATCTTCAGGAATGTAGTGAGGATAAAGTAAAAAGTGAGCTAATGAAGGTGAAGAAAGTAGTCTGAAAAGTGTAACGTCTTTATAAATGCTGGTCGTTGCTATAATCATTGGTATTTGGACCTAGAAGTGAGAGACTCAGGGAACCTTCAGAGAAGAAGTGATATTTAAAAAATAGATGTCGTCATACCCTGCTGATGATTGGTTGCTGTTCACCTGTAACTCAAATGTAACTAGGTGTTCTGTGTTTTATCTGGCAGTCCTGCCTGGAACTGGGGGCCCAGCATTGGGCGAGTCATCCAGGCTGTGTGAACCAGGCACAGTGCACTGGGGATTATTTTGTTCTTCCCTCCCTACCCCTTCACACTCCACACCCCAGCATCAGGCCAGGTTCTTTTTGAACAGCCCATATTGCTGACTCATGCTGGGCTTGCAATCACAGGGCCAATGAGTAGGTAAGACTGTCTTTTGTCACTAATTGAGGAACAGAGCTGCAAATGCCCTTGGAGAGCAGCCTGCGTAGCTACCTGGGTCACATTCCAAAGGAATGAACAGAGCACAGTGTGAGATCCCTTTGAACTTGGGAAAGTCCCTCTGAAGAAATCTGACACTTTAAACACAGGGAAAACTAGCTGTTACCTAATCTGGATTCAGTTCAGTTCAGTTCAGTCGCTCAGTCATGTCCAGCTCTTTGCAACCCCATGAATTGCAGCACGCCAGTCCTCCCTGTCCATCACCAAATCCCAGAATTCATTCAAACTCATGTTCATCGAGTCCGTGATGCCATCCAGCCATCTCATCCTCTGTCATCCCTTTCTCCTCCTGCCCGCAATCCCTCCCAGCATCAGAGTCTTTTCCAGTGAGTCAACTCTTCTCATGAGGTAGCCAAAGTACTGGAGTTTCAGCTTTAGCATCATTCCTTCCAAAGAACACCCAGGACTGATCTCCTTTAGAACAGACTGGTTGGATCTCCTTGCAATCCAAGGGACTCTCAAGAGTCTTCTCCAACACCACAGTTCAAAAGCATCAATTCTTCAGTGCTCAGCTTTCTTCACAGTCCAACTCTCACATCCATACATGACTACTGGAAAAACCATAGCCTTGATTAGATGGACCCTTGTTGGCAAAGTAATGTCTCTGCTTTTGAATATGCTATCTAGGTTGGTCATAACATTCCTTTCAAGGAGTAAGCGTCTTTTAATTTCATGGCTGCAATCAGCATCTGCAGGGATTTTGGAACCCAAAAAAATAAAGTCTGACACTGTTTCCACTGTTTCCCCATCTATTTCCCATGAAGTGATGGGACCAGATGCCATGATCTTAGTTTTCTGAATGTTGAGCTTTAAACCAACTTTTTCACTCTCCTCTTTAACTCTCATCAAGAGGCTGTTTAGTTCCTCTTCACTTTCTGCCATAAGGGTGGTGTCATCTGCATATCTGAGGTTATTGGTATTTCTCCCAGCAATCTTGATTCCAGCTTGTGCTTCTTCCAGCCCAGCATTTCTCATGACGTACTCTGCATACAAGTTAAATAAGCAGGGTGACAATATACAGGCTTGACGTACTCTTTTTCCTATTTGGAACAATTCTGTTGTTCTATGTCCAGTTCTAACTGTTGCTTCCTGACCTGCATATAGGTTTCTCAAGAGGCAGGTCAGGTGGTCTGGTATTTCCATCCCTTTCAGAAATTTCCACAGTTTATTGTGATCCACACAGTCAAAGGCTTTGGCATAGTCAATAAAGCAGAAATAGATGTTTTTCTGGAACTCTCTTGCTTTTTCCATGATCCAGCAGATGTTGGCAATTTGATCTCTGGTTCCTCTGCCTTTTCTAAAACCAGCTTGAACATCTGGAAGTTCATGGTTCACATATTGCTGAAGCCTGGCTTGGAGAATTTTGACCATTACTTTACTAGTGTGTGAAATCAGTGCAATTGTGCAGTAGTTTGAGCATTCTTTGGCATTGCCTTTCTTTGGGATTGGAATGAAGACAGACCTTTTCCAGTCTGTAGCCACTGCTGAGTTTTCCAAATTTGCTGGCATATTGAGTGCAGCACTTTCAGAGCATCATCTTGAAATAACTCCACTGGAATTCCATCACCTCCACTAGCTTTGTTCATAGTGATGCTTTCTAAGGCCCACTTGACTTCACATTCCAGGATGTCTGGCTCTAGGTGAGTGATCACACCATCATGATTATCTGGGTTGTGAAGATCTTTTTTTGTATAGTTCCGTGTATTCTTGCCACCTCTTCTTAATATCTTCTGCTTCTGTTAGGTCCATACCATTTCTGTCCTTTATTGAGCCCATCTTTGCATGAAAAGCTCCCTTGGTATCTCTAATTTTCTTGGTGAGATCTCTAGTCTTTCCCATTCTGTTGTTTTCCTCTATTTCTTTCCATTGATCGCTGAGGAAGGCTTTCTTATCTCTTCTTGCTATTCTTTGGAACTCTGCATTCAGATGCTTATATCTTTCCTTTTCTCCTTTGCTTTTCACTTCTCTTCTTTTCACAGCTATTTGTAAGGCCTCCCCAGACAGCCATTTTGCTTTTTTGCATTTCTGTTCCATGGGGATGGTCTTGATCCCTGTCTCCTGTACAATGTCACGAACCTTTGTCCATAGTTCATCAGGCACTCATCTATCAGATCTAGTCCTTTAAATCTATTTCTCACTTCCACTGTATAATCATAAGGGATTTGATTTAGGTCATACCTGAATGGTCTAGCGGCTTTCCCCACTTTTTCAATTTAAGTCTGAATTTGGCAATAAGGAGTTCATGATCTGAGCCACAGTCAGCTCCTGGTCTTGTTTTTGTTGACTGTATAGAGCTTCTCCGTCTTTGGCTGCAAAGAATATAATCAGTCTGATTTCGGTGTTGACCATCTGGTGATGTCCATGTGTAGGGTCTTCTCTTGTGTTGTTGGAAGAGGATATTTGCTATGACCAGTGCGTTTTCTTGGCAAAACTCTATTAGCTTTTGCCCTGCTTCATTTTGTATTCCAAGGCCAAATTTGCCTGTTACTCCAGGTGTTTCTTGACTTCCTACTTTTGCATTCCAGTCCCCTATAATGAAAAGGACATTATAGATAATGAAAAGATAAATAATCTGGATTAATAATCTGTATTATTTATAGGCAAATTTTGTTACTCTCTGAAGCTTGTGATTTTTTTAAAATTTTTATTCTCTGAAAATATCAGACACCTCGGAAAGTGAGTGTTTCTGTATGTGTGATTGTTGTTTTAGTTGTGTTTGATTTCATTCTCTAGATGAAAGAACAGTGTCAGTAACCTCTGGCTTGAGGAGGAAGGTGACCAGAAGCAGTGAGGACATCCCTCTTTATATTGGAGTGGAGGGTTCCTGTCCAGGCACCCGTCTGTGCGAGTGATCCCAGAGGGACCAGACTTAGGAGCGGCTTGTGTTTTGCCATTGAGTTTTTAATTCAATTGTTACAGAGCAATAAAAACAACCACAAAGTTTCTAAAGATGTTTTTATGCAGGCTGTACGTAAGTATGGGAAAATGACAACTGTTCCCATGAAGAGCTTTTATTACATTTTTAAATTTGCTGCTTCTGCTAAGTCGCTTCAGTCGTGTCCGACTGTGCAACCCCATAGACGGCAGCCCACTAGGCTCCTCCGTCCCTGGGATTCTCCAGGCAAGAACACTGGAGTGGGTTGCCATTTCCTTCTCCAATGCATTAAAGTGAAAAGTGAAAGTGAAGTCACTCAGTCGTGCCCGACTCTTAGAGACGCCATGGACTGCAGCCCAGAGTCAGTAGTAAGTTAGGTCGCAGTGGATCACAATGATGAAAGGCCCCTACCTTTCACCTAGCTAGCCCTGGATGCACCCCACTGAGAGGAAATTAAAGGAACTAAAGGTAACTAAGATATGCTCAGTAGCTCTTCCTAACAAACAGCAATCCAAACAGCTCAACTATTCCTCACAACACCACTTCTCCAAATATTTGCTGCAAATACCATTAGGAAAGTTCACAATAGAGGGACATTGGAAAAAACCATCTGACATTGCCACACACAAAAAAATCACTTCTTTCAAAACGCTGGGAATTTCAGGAGATATTGTGTGCCGAGGGAGTTTCATTTGTTAAGCCCTGTAACAATGCCCTCGGAATTAAGTGCTTTCTGCCAGACATCTGCCATGGCTAGAAAAACATCTTAAAAA
Organism: Oryx dammah; assembly: GCF_014754425.2. NCBI lineage: Eukaryota > Metazoa > Chordata > Mammalia > Artiodactyla > Bovidae > Oryx > Oryx dammah. Next base: position 50,233,574 of record NW_024070204.1, on the reverse strand, counting down.
CGATCAGGGTATGTGCCTGATCTTTCAAGAACAGCAGTCTGAGTGATTTATGCTGGTTGCAACCTTGACCATGAGAACAGTTAGAGAAAACAACTTAGTCTGGAAAATGGCTCACATCAAAACCTAATGAAGTTCAAAAACACTGTTAATTACACAAGCTTTTTGCAGTGTTAGTTTTCAAGTCTCTCAACCTTAGAATTTTAGGGGCAGAGCAGCGTGGTGATCAAAACACTGGAAATAAAGATTTCACTAATATGCACAGGACTATAGGCTTATAAGCAATTATAAACAGGGGTTTACACATTTTAAGTTGTAGTCTAAAGTTCATTAATCCCATGTACTAGGGTTGAAGTACAGAAAAACCTTATTTTCCAGGTTCCTTTTAGATTGTTTTTGTGCATATGTGGGTATATATGTACACACACACACACACACATACACACACACTCCTACCTCTTTTCTAAAAAACAAAGTACTTGCTAATCAACAAAGGAAACTTTGAAAATGGAAACATGTCTCCAGGGTTCTCCATCACTAGTCTGTTCTAACTTTGTTCCCTTAGTACTTATTAAAAATAGGAACATTTAGGTCTAAAAATAATACTGCAGCTTTATCACTGGAAAAAAGTAGGGATCATAGTTAGTCATACCAAAGAGGGGTGGCCTCCCTACCTCAGTAAATACAGGACTAAACAGATTCTCAAGAGTTCTTTCTCTGGAGATCCCAGAAGATTATGTTTTCTGATACCTGCTCTCAAGGGGTTCTTGTTTCTGACCTAAAGCTCTTTGCCTGGGAGTTGCTGTTGCTCAGTTGTTCAGTTGTTCAGTTGTGTATGACTATTTGCGACCCCATGAACTGCAGCATGCCAGGCTTTCCTGTCCTTTACTACCTCCTGGAGCTTGCTCAAACTCATGTCCATTGAGTTAGTGATGACATCCAACCATCTCATCCTCTGTTGTCCCCTTGTCCTCCTGCCTTCAATCTTTCCCAGCATCAGGGTCTTTTCCCATGAGGCAGTTCTTCACATCAGGTAGCCAAAATATTAGAGCTTCAACTTCAGTATTCCAATGAGTATTCAGGATTGATTTCCTTTAGGATTGGCTGGTTTGATCTCCTTGCAGTCCAATGGACTCTCAAGAGTCTTCTCCAACACCACAGTTCAAAAGCATCAGTTCTTCGGTGCTCAGCCTTCTTTATGGTCCAACTCTCACATCCATACAGGACTACTGGAAAAACCATAGCTTTGACTAAATACCAAAATAATTATGACATGAGTCTGAGTGGAAGGTAGGGGCCAATGGACCCAATAAGCAATGGGCGGCATGGTCCATGATACATTTAGGGTCACAGCAAAATGTTTAATTAAAAAAATCAAAGCTAAAAAATGAACAGTATCATAATAATGGATATACAATGATGAGTCCAGCTCAGATTACATTTTTCTTTATACTAATGCAGTTATAAAGTATAATTTTTGATATTTTCATATGGAGAAAAGAGGCTCATGAGGCAAAAGTGGGGAGAGGCCAGAGAAGCCATCCAGCCAATCTGGGAAGGCGCCTCAGAGTAGGAACTGGTCAAGTCCTGTAAGGGGCTCAGAGGAAGGAGGCAATTTACAGCTAGGGAGTAGCAGGGAAGTCTCAATAAAGGAGGTGATGTGCAAACCAGGCTTTGAAGCATGGGTAGACCCTTACTTGTGATGATATGGAAAAGACATTCCTAGCAGAAGAAAGATATAAACAGAGACTTAGAAATAAACAGCATGGACTAATAGTTTCTTAGAAAACAAAGCATGCTTTTTAAATTTTCTTTGAGTAGAGAACATAAAGGACACTATAAAATGGTATGTGTGAGCTGGTCGATTTTCTTACGATGATGTTCAAATTTTTTCCATCTATTCCCGTTCTGTCCTTAAATGAGATGTCACAGACTTAATGCAAAAGTATTAAATCAGGTCTTTGAAACAAAAAATCCAAACATATCAAACATGCACCTCCTTTGAAACAGGTGACAGAAGATGCAAAAGAAATCAACCTTAGGGAAAAAAACCTAGCCTTTTCCTTGCCCCACCCCATCTTTTGTCTGTGCCTTCTGTTGGCTTTCACAGAATTCAGGCTGTTGATATGATCTTACACTTTTTAATAGAACTGAAACACAATATAAGGATACTTTTAAAAATGCTGACTGACATGGAATGAAGTATGGGACTTTCCACTTTAAATCAGAAGTTGATGCTCTTTCAGAGTTTATTTAAACACTGTATTCGATTTTACAAAGTTCTTAGACTGGGCCTTTAGCCAAAAATATATTTCCCTTTATCTTTTGAATGAGGTACATCTTAGTGGAAATTTAATGTGGATGTTTTACGCTTATTAAGTATTTTTCCTCAGCTATATCTAGTGTTTATATGAGATGCCAGGTAATTTTGACAAATAGGAAACCAAGTACCTTTTTTTTTTTTCTTTGATAACTGAGATGTTTCTTAGTGCCTCAGAAACATCTTTAATAAACTGGACTCAGGGACATTACCTCTTTGTCCATGACCCACTCAAATCATATATTCAACTGGACACCTATGGGGTGACTGCATGGCAGAGATAGAACAGTCGCCAGTGTTTCTCCTACAAACAGACTCAAATTAGTGTTCCAGTTTCTCACTTATTCTTGGAAAGAAACAAAGAGCTTAGAGGGAGAGGAGTAGAGATCAAATATCTAGACGTCAAATAACAGAATCATAGCTTGATGTGAGCCTTCTCTGAGCCAAGTACTGCGTTGTGAGTTTTATATACACTCCATTTAAATGCCCACAACAAACCTTCCAGATAAATATTGTCTCCCTTTTTGGTGGAAGGATGAAAGTATTTGAATTGTTGCCAGATAAATGGTACCAAAAACACACTATAGAAATTCAGAAGATGAGGAAAAAATTGCTGAAATAGAGTTTCCCAGGACAATCTCACGGTAGAGCTAGAAATCTGTGTATCATCTGGAGTAGAGAGGTCAAGGAAGGGGTATTTCAAAAGGTGAGTTAGAGATCAAAAGGTGCTTCTGGGCTCCAGTGATCTGGGATTTGAGTTTCTATAAGGGGAAAAATGGAAGAGAGAAGGCTAGTCAGTTTGGGGACACATTAAGGGGATGATTCTGATCATGTTTCTGAAGCAAAGTCTGAAGCAGGGATTAGGATCCGAGTCTGGAGTGTTGGAAGAAAATCCAGGTGGACTCATCCAGAAGGTAATTAGCAGTCTGTTACTAGTGCTACGAGAGCAGAGATGTGGATTCAGCATTGTGAGTAGGAAAGGATGGGTGAGGCTGAGAAAGTCACCATTACATGCAGAACACTGCCTGAAGCATGAGGGCTGGCCTCACCTCTCCGTGGGGTGTGCTCTGCCTGTCTGTTTTTCCTCTTATTTGGTGCAAGACATCACCTACTCAGGGCTGCACTCCAAGTGTTCCTCTAACTCCTGCCAATCTCTCCTTCCCTGAGATTAACATCTTCTGCTACACACAGTACGGGTCCACCACCCCTCTTTCTTTCAGATCCCAACCTAATTCAGTCTTGCCCCTTCCCCTTTCACCGAGCATCCACTTTCATCATGCCTAATCCATTACCCGTCTTTTCTCTTCTTTGCAAAATGACTATCTAATTATGGGCTTTATTTTCCTTACCTGGTTGCCTTGATAGGAAACACTGTCTTATCGCATGCTGTCGGTTCTTCTCCCATTTTCTGTATCAAAGCTAGAATAATGGGTTCATCCACTTCTCACTCTTCCTGTGCTCTCAGGCCATTGAAATACAACTATTGCCTCCAAGTTTTTCTTTTGAAATCTAGAAGGACTATTTATACCCTTATTGTCTTCCTTTCTAAAACTCTCTTCTGCTCTGTCTTTCCTGAATCTGCTTCTAGCTTCTGTTACCTCTCTAGTTTTCCATTCATGCAAGTATAGACTCCAGCTTTTCAAGTGCTGTATCTTGACAACATCTGACTGCACTTGAATCTCTACTCAACTATAACATCATAATATGAGTTACATTTCTTCAAGGTTTCATGTTCTGTACTCAGTACTATGGGATATGAGATGAATCTGACACAGGCCTTGTGGTTAGCAGGTTCACAGTCAAGTAGACAGGTACACAGCAACTATCATGTACATAGAATATGCTTCAGTGAAAAGAGAAGGCTAATTGGTGAGAAACTTGGGAGTATAGAGAAATCACTGTAATGAAGGAGAGATCAGGGAAGGCTCAAATGAGAAGGTGGCCTTTGAGCTAGGTAGGATATAATCACAGAAAGAGAAGGAAAGGGTATTCTGAACGTAGGACGTATTATAGGAAAGGTAAGGAACGTGCAGGACACAAATATTTCACCTTTGCTGGAATCCATGCGTTCAGGCTGCCACACACTGGGTGTCTTACAACAGAAGTTCATTTTCCCACCGTTTTGAAGGAGAGGAAGTTCAAGGTCAAGATGCCACTGGGTTCAGTTCCTTGGTGGGGCCCGCCTCCTGGCTTGCTGATGGCTGCCTTCTTGTTATGTCTTCACACGGCAGAGAGACAAGATCTCTCTCTTCTTGTTTTTATAAAATCACAAATTCCACACAAGGGCCTCACCCACATGACCTCATCTAATCCTGATTACCTCCCAAAGGGCTTCAATATACAAATTTTACAGGCAACACAATTCAGTTCATAGTTGAGTTGAGTTGAGTTGAGTTGAGTTGAGTTCAGTTGCTCAGTCGTGTCTGACTCTTTGCAGCCCCATGAATCGCAGCACGCCAGGCCTCCCTGTCCATCACCAACTCCCGGAGTTCACTCAGACTCACGTTCATTGAGTCCGTGATGCCATCCAGCCATCTCATCCTCTGTCGTCCCCTTCTCCTCCTGCCCCCAATCCTTCCCAGCATCAGAGTCTTTTCCAGTGAGTCAACTCTTCGCATGAGGTGGCCAAAGGACTGGAGTTCAGCTTTAGCATCATTCCTTTCAAAGAAATCCCAGGGCTGATCTCCTTCAGAATGGACTGGGTGGATCTCCTTGCAGTCCAAGGGACTCTCAAGAGTCTTCTCCAACACCACAGTTCAAAAGCATCAATTCTTCCACGCTCAGCCTTCTTCACAGTCCAACTCTCACATCCATACATGACCACTGGAAAAACCATAGCCTTGACTAGACGGACCTTAGTCAGCAAAGTAATGTCTCTGCTTTTGAATATACTATCTAGGTTGGTTATAACTTTTCTTCCAAGGAGTAAGCGTCTTTTAATTTCATGGCTGCAGTCACCATCTGCAGTGATTTTGGAGCCCAAAAAAATAAAGTCTGACACTGTTTCCACTGTTTCCCCATCTATTTCCCATGAAGTGATGGGACTGGATGCCATGATCTTAGTTTTCTGAATGTTGAGCTTTAAGCCAACTTTTTCGCTTTCCTCTTTCACTTTCATCAAGAGGCTTTTTAGTTCCTTTTCATTTTCTGCCATTAGGGTGGTGTCATCTGCATATTTGAGGTTATTGATATTTCTCCCAGCAATCTTGATTCCAGCTTGTGTTTCTTCCAGTCCAGCGTTTCTCATGATGTACTCTGCATAGAAGTTAAATAAGCAGGGTGACAATACACAGCCTTGACGTACTCCTTTTCCTATTTGGAACCAGTCTGTTGTTCCATGTCCAGTCTAACTGTTGCTTCCTGGCCTGCATACAGATTTCTCAAGAGGCAGGTTAGGTGGTCTGGTATTCCCACCTCTTTCAGAATCTTCCACAGTTTATTGTGATCCACCATAGAACAAAAAAGGAAGTAAAATGGAGAACTAGGAAAGATAGATTGGGGTTACAGTGTAGAAGGTATTAAAGACTTTTATCTTACTTGACAAGAAATGTGTAATCATTAAGGCTTTTTGAGCAGACAGTGCCATTATTCAGTCCAAAATTAATTCAGTAAGCACTTACAATGTTTAAGGTACTGCCCCTAGTATGAGTGACTGTAACTCTATAATATGATTTTAACTTTAATGAGCTCAATTTTAGTGGAAAGACAAGATGACATATATGCATAGTTAATATGTGAGTATTTATTATGAATGACAGAGTAATTAATGAAAAGTAGTTTTAAACTAAAAAGTCAACTGTGGTGAAAAAGGATCTCTTTCAGAGCTGCATTTGGGGCATTCATGGGCCAACTGTTGTTAGGAAGGTTTGGAAGGGTCAAATAATGGAGGCAGAAAGTAAGTCTGGCTTTTATTAAGCAGTAATCTAGGCGGGAAGTAACTAAGATCTTAAATAGAGGATTAGCTCTTGTAAATGAACTTGGGAGACACTGAAGGGACATGTGATTTGAAAACTACCTAAGTTGAAGGGAAGGGAAAAAACAATGGAATTTATTATTTTAATGTTTTTCCTCTGGCTGCCTAGTTAAAGAAAAGTGTCGCTAGTAGAACTGAGAGGGTTGGAAGATTGTGTTCAGGCATAAATTGAATTGGGATTTGAACTTGAGTGTATAGTGACACAGGATATCTAGACATGGGTGTTGGAATATAGCACTGGAGCTTAGGATAGTAACCAAGACTAGAGGTGTAGATCCAGGAGGTATCAGCTAGAAAGGATTGCTTCAGCCATGGAGAGGAATGTGATCATGAAGCAAGAAGAGGAGTCAAGGGCAGAGCTTGGGAAACACTTACATTTATTGACCTGGAAGAGAAACCAGAAAGAAATTAGGTAAAAGGCAGCCAGAGAGATTAGAATAGAACCTAGAGAGAACATCACAGAGAGAGGAATTGTTATATGGAGGGGATCAAAGGAGAATAATTCAGATCGAAGAGGTTGAGGACAAAGCATACGTTGCTGCCTCTGCTTACTTTGTGCTTTGGGTTAGCTTCAAAACAGTATCTGCACGTTGTGATAGACTGTATTCTGAGGAGTGTCTAAGTGCCAAAAAATGCAGGAATAAGACTATCTTCAGCATTTTGATAGCAGGAAGGAATGAGTGAGTAAAGAGCAAAGCTTGATTTATCTGAGAATAATAATAAACAATTGGGTACTTAGAAAATATCAGACTTTCTCATAAATGTGTTATATGAATTTACATATTTAAATATTTTCATGAGGTAAATTATTTTTGTTACCTCCGTATGAATTACCATACAGCCGAGAATCAGGGAGGTCAAGTAAGTTGCCCAAGACAACACAGCTAGTGATAACTGACAGAGCTGGGGCTCAAGTTCATGTATAGTTGACTCCAAAATCCTGGGTCAGGAGAAAGAATTGTACTCCTGTGCAAACTGTCTAAGTGTGTCTGCAGATTTAGTGAAAGAAAGAGAAAAGGATTGCAAAAGACAAAGCAGAAAGGATGGTCCCAGAGGTGGTCAGCCACTTCCCTGCTATCTTTATAACAAAATAGATTCCAGACTCCCCTGCCCCTCTGACCTCCTCCCTGTCTGCCATGCCAACTTCCAGTCTGATATCACTGCAACTTTCTTGCTTTTCAATTCCCACTTTCCTTTTTTTGAGAAATATGCAAAACAAGCAGATTCCATCCACTGCATTTTTAGTAATGAGCTATTTCCTAGGAATATTTCTTGTCATGTTATCTCTTGTGGGTTACCTCATTGGTTCCCCACAATAGCCACTGAAAAAGTTAATTTTCTGAAACGCAATAAAGTTATATACTCTATCTTGTCTAATAAATGCCACATATTATGACCAGATCAACCCTACAGAATAATATCAGTCCCTCTTTGGAAACATGAAACATTTCCCCATTGCTTATGAAATTTCTGTTCAAATTTCTCAGCATGTAATTCAAAACCCTCTCAAGCTTGATCTAAGCTTTCTTGTTCCTTATGTTTATTATTCCCCTACATAAACCATCCAGAACACTCATTATTTCTGGAAGTCTGGCTGTGTTTTTCCCTCTTGGGGTCTTTTATCTTGCTATTCCCTTAGTCTTGTGTGCCTGTTAAGTCATTTTCATTTATTGAAATGCTAACTACTCTTCCACTCCAAAGTCAAATGCAACCTCTTTGAGAAGTTTGATTACCCCAATAAGGAAACTACCCCTTTCTCTTCTGAACTCAAAATCAAATAGGCAAAACATAGATCTTATTGCCATAGAACTTCCATACCATTGCCTTTTTCACTTACTTGGAATAATAAGCCTGCTTATTAAAGGGTCACAGAGCAAGTGACATGGGGTAACTATTTAAATGCCCATACCACTTATATATTCCAAAGTATTTTGAGAGTATGCTGTAAGGTTAACTTATTTTGCAATGCCCAATAGAACTGACCAGAGTGATTTGTCCTAAGCCAACTCAGTAATGATTTATTGAATCAAAGAATGAATGAGTGATGCTTTTAGCTGTAGAGGAATGATGATGAAAATAACATGATCATTGTTGTTGAAGTTAATTCTATATTAGAGTGTGGAGGAAGCCTCCCCGGCCCCATTGTTGTTCAGTCACTCAGCCCTGTCTGACTGTGACCCCGTGGAGTGCAGCATGCCAGGCTTCCTGTCCTTCACCATCTCCTGAGGACATCTCCTGCAGCAAGCTCATGTCCATTGAGTTGATGATGGCATCCAACCTTTTCATCCTCTGTCATCGCCTTCTCCTGCCTTCAATCTTTTCCAGCATCAGGGTCTTTTCTGGAGTCAACTCTTCATATCAGGTGGCAAAATATCAGAGCTTCAGCTTCAGCATCAGTCCTTCCAATGAATATTCAAGACTGATTTCCTTGAGGATTGACTGATTTGATCTCCTTGCAGTCCAAGGAACTCACAAGAGTTTTTCCAGCACCACAATTCAAAAGCGTTAATTCTTTGGCACTCAGCTTTCTTTACAGTCCAATTCCCACATCCATATATGACTACTGGAAAAACCACGGATTTGACAAGACAGACTTTTGTCAGCAAAGTAATGTCTCTGCTTTTTAATACACTGTCTAGGTTTGTCATAGCTTTTCTTCCAAGGAGCAAGCATCTTTTAATTTCATGGCTGCCGTCACCATCTGCAGTGATTTTGGAACCCAAGAAAATAAAGTCTCTCACTGTTTTCCTTGTTTCCACATCTATTTGCCATGAAGTGATGGGAGTGGATGCCATGATCTTCATTCTTTGAATGTTGAGTTTTAAGCCAACTTTTTCACTCTCCTCTTTCGCTTTCATCAAGAGGCCCTTTAGTTCCTCTTCGCTTTCTGCCATAAGGGTGGAGTCATCTGCGTATCTGAGGTTATTGATATTTCTCCCTGCAATCTTAATTCCAGCTTGTACTTCATTCAACCCAGCATTTCGCATGATGTAATCTGCATATAAGTTAAATAAACAGGGTGACAATATACAGTCTTGTCGTACTCCTTTCCAAATTTGAAGCCAGTCCGCTGTTCCATGATCGGTTCTAACTGTTGCTTCCTGACCTGTATACCGGTTTCCCACGAGGCAAGTAAAGTGGTATGGTATTCCCATCTCTTGAAGAGTTTTCCACACTTTGTTGTGATCCACACAGTCAAAGGCTTTAGCATAGTCAATGAAGCAGAAGTAGATGCTTTTCTGGAATTCCCTTGCTTTTTTGATGATCCAGTGGATATTGGCAACTGGATCTCTGGTTCTTCTGCCTTTTCTAAATCAAGCTTGAACATCTGGGAGTTCTCGGTTCATGTATTGTTGAAATCTCACTTGGAGAATTTTGAGCATTACTTTGCTAGCATGTGAAATGAATGCAATTGTGTGGTAGTTTGAACATTCCTTGGCTATGCTCTTCTTTGGGATTGGAATGAAAACTGACCTTTTCCAGTCCTGTGGCCATTGCTGACTTTTTCACATTTGCTGGCATATTGAATGCAACACCTTAACAACATCATCTTTTAGGATTTGAAATAGCTCAACTGGAATTCCATCACCTCCACTAGCTTTGTTCATAGTGATGCTTCCTAAGGCCCACTTGACTTCACACTCTGAGATGTCTGGCTCTAGGTGAGTGATCACACCCGTTGTGGTTACCTGCATCACTAAGATCTTTCTTGTATATTTCTTCTGTGTAGTTTTGCCAGTCTTCTTAATGGCTTCTGCTTCTGTTAGGTCCGTACTGTTTCTGTCCTTTATTGTGCCCGTTGTTGTATGAAATGTTCCCTTGGTATCTCTAATTCTCTTGAAAAGAACTCTAGTCTTTCCCATTCTATTGTTTTCCTCTATTTCTTTACATTGTTCACTTAGGAAGGCTTTCTTTTCTCTCTTAGCTACTCTTTAGAACTCTGCATTCAGATGGGTATATCTTTCCTTTTCTCCTTTGCCTTTAGTTTTTCTTCTTTTCTCAGCTATTTGCAAGGCCTCCTCAGACAATCATTTTGCCTTTTTGCATTTCTTTTTCTTGGGGATGGTTTTGATCACCACCTCCTGTACAATGTTATGAATCTTCATCCATAGTTCTTCAGGCACTCTGTCTATCAGATATAATCCCTTGCATCTATTTGTCACTTTCACTGTATAATTGTAAGGGAATTGATTTAAGTCATACATGAATAGTCTAGTGGTTTTCCCTGCTTTCTTCAATTTAAGTCTGAATTTGGCAATAAGGAGTTCATGGTCTGAGCCACAATCAGCTCCCGGTCTTATTTTTGCTGACTGTGTACAGCTTCTCACCCAAACTGTTGAACACTATCTATTGTAAAACATGGTAGGATTTTCTATGAATTCTGCCAGTTGCTAGTAGATAAGAAGCACCAAGTTATATCAGTATTTATATGATAAAGACATAAGTTACTTGACTTATAATTCTGATAGGGAGAAAAAAACTAGAGAAAATTTAAACCCCACACTCATAAAAGGCAATAATGTCCTTTCATGTCAAAGTTTGTAAATTTTACAAATTTAATTCAGAAAGTCATATTTGACTCATAATTTTATGAAGTCTATTGAAAATGAATCTAAATAAAATTCCAATACATCTGTTTTAATCTTTGTCTCCCAGGACCTTTTTTTTTCCCCTGACAGTAAATAATGTTGGTGCCTTGTACAAATTAAGTTGGACTTTGCTAATTTCATTCTACAGAAATGTGCCAAATGATTAAATTTTGAAGCAAAATTATTGTGTAATTACATTCAGTGTTCAAAATACACGAGTGGGTTATATGAATTCCATGATAGTTAATTTATTTCCATAAAATTATTTTTCCATGGTCTCTTTAGAGGAAATGACTCCAAATTTTTAAACTAATTACAATCAAACATCAACTAACTGGAACCTAAAATTGGATAATATTTGCTGCAATCAGCTTCTATGAGAAAGAAGCAAACACCAAGAAAATAGTTCAGGAATAATTTAACCTCCCTGGACATGCAAATTCCATGGTGTGTCTTGAGTCCTATACCAGTTTATTCTTTATTGCTATAGTTATTTCATCTTCAATTTCTTTTTCAATATCATGTATACTGAAGTTACTCTACACTATGTACTATAATCCCATGTTGAAAAGTTAGTATTTGTAATAAACATTCTCAAATACTGCAAGGATCTCAAACAAACATTAAATATATTTAGTGTACTGCACTTACAAAGGTGAAAATATGGATTGTAGCAACTGTTTGGGAGAAGGCAATGGCAACCCACTCCAGTACTCTTGCCTGGAAAATCCCATGGGCGGAGGAGCCTGGTAGGCTGCAGTCCATGGGGTCACGAAGAGTCAGACATGACTGAGTGACTTCACTTTCACTTTTCACTTTCATGCATTGGAGAAGGAAATGGCAACCCACTCCAGTGTTCTTGCCTGGAGAATCCCAGGGACAGGGGAGTCTGGTGGGATGCCCTCTATGGGGTCGCACACAGTCGGACACAACTGAAGCCACTTAGCAGCAGCAGCAACTGTTTAGAATGTACCATTCAGCTTGCCTGCTGCATGGAATATAATTAACTAACAGCCCCAGCTGCCACTCCTTTACATCCACCATACTTCCTACAAACTGTTCCTAGTTGATGACTCAGCATGGCTGCAATACTAGTGCAAGAGAACTCCTGTGAACATAGGACTCTGGTGGGCATACCTGGCTCAGTTTCTCTATGAGGAACTGTGAAATGATGCTCCTCCAACGTACTCTTCCTTCCTACTCTCTTTCTTAACCAAGTCACAGTTTCATTGCAGTTTGAGGACTCTTCTCCCCTCTCTGGTTCTTCCCTTCTCTCCCCAGGGTTTTCCGTAAATCTCTTGCTTATCTCTACCAACTTGGCAGCCATGTCACTGGAAACTTGAAATAACACATTGACTGACATGTGCTGAGACTTTCAAAGCCTTGCCTCTTAAAGTACAACAGAACTTTGACTTCCCCTGAGACCTACTGAGTTAGAATCTGCATTTTAGCAAGGTATTAGGTAATTCCTATGCACAATTAAGTTTAAGCAGCATTGGTGTAAAGTGTGGGCTAGTCCAAACAAGTTAACCATGTAAATGGATTTCCTTATCTTTAAAATACCATTTCATAGGGGTATATATAATCAGAATATGCACATAATCTGCCTTAATTGATATTTGTTATAGAGAACTTGAATAATGACAGAAAGACAAGACTACATTTTCTTGTTTCAGAATCCAGCTCTCAGTTCTATAAGGACAGATATGCAGCTTCGCTCGGTTAATTTGCTCTTGGTTTCATTTTAGACTCACCAGCTAGATCATCTGCCAGATCTAGACTCATTGCCAGATCATCCTTCAGCATGTTTCTTCTGCTCGCCAGTATGATACTTCTGAGATTTCTCTATTTTCCATATATTCAGATTAAAGTGTGGTAAAGACTTGGTTGCCTACATCATCACCTACTCCCCCTTCTCCTTAAGGACAAAACCCCAATTTTTGCTTCTAACATTGCCATCAATGAAAAAAGGAAATCTATAGATAAGAACACAAGCAAAAGGTATATTTTGCAATTGTCTTGACTGCTAGTGTGGGAGGTGAGTGAATGCGTTGTGTGGGGTTTGCAGGAAGTGATCGTAGAAGGGAGGGCCACACCCTACTCATCTTCCTTCTTCCTGCTATCTGCAATGCAGATATGACGGCCAAATTTCCAAAGCCATCTTGGCTATGAGGCAATGCATCAAATAGCAGGAAGATAAGAGGAACCTGGATGCCTCATGAACTTGGAAATGGCTGTATCAGTCTTAGACTGCCTCTTTTGGAGTCCTTTAATCTGAGATGAAAAGAAATTTCTATGGTTCTTAAGTCACTATTATCTTGTCTTTTTCTGTAACATGCAGCTAATTCTAACATGAATCATGCAACTACTAGTAAGTATATGCAATGACATTTTACATTTTGCATTAGACAAACATAGATGGAAATTTTGGTAAGGGAAGTTAGAAAAGCAAATAGCAGGCAGTGTTATAGAATTTAATAGTGTTTTTTTAAAATAATATTTGTCTTTAAGGATAATAAACACGTGCACACTATTGAAAAATAGCTCACAGTAAAAGAAAAACAATGATTTCTATTCACTCATTAATTTTTTTGTTCATTATGACCAACCTAGGTAGCATATTCAAAAGCAGAGAGATTTGCCAACAAAGGTCCGTCTAGTCAAGGCTATGGTTTTTCCAGTAGTCATGTATGGATGTGAGAGTTGGACTGTTAAGAAAGCTGAGCACTGAAGAATTGATGCTTTTGAACTGTGGTGTTGGAAAAGACTCTTGAGAGTCTCTTGGACTGCAAGGAGATCCAACCAGTCTGTTCTAAAGGAGATCAGTCCTGGGTGTTCTTTGGAAGGACTGATGTTGAAGCTGAAACTCCAATACCTGGGCCACCTCATGCGAAGAGTTGACTCATTGGAAAAGACCCTAATGCTGGGAGGAACTGGGGGCAGGAGGAGAAGGGGACGACAGAGGATGAGATGGCTGGATGGCATCACTGACTCGATAGACGTGAGTTTGAGTGAACTCCGGGAGTTGGTGATGGACAGGGAGGCCTGGCGTGCTGCAATTCATGGGGTCACAAAGAGCTGGACACGACTGAGCGACTGAACTGAAATGAACTGAACAGAACAGAATGCATTCATTGAAACAAACATAAAGTGCCTATTTTGTATTAGATACTATACAAAGCATTGCAAATTTAAAAAAAGGACAAAGTTTTTGTTTAGGAGATAATAAGTTGGACACACATATAGATTATTAATATTTTGTGGAAAATGTAGCAACTCTAATGCAAAGACTGGCTATGTTGCCTTAGATACAAGGTAAAAAAGACATGTAGGAATTAGCCAGAGAGGCGGCACTAAGGGAGCAGTATCAACAAAGGACAGAAGTCCTGAAGTACAAATGGCTTGTGTAATAGATGAGGCTGAAGGAGTCAGCAGGACTTTATATGTCATTCTACATATATGTATACACATATATTCTACATATATGTATAAAGCATATATATATGTATTACACATATATGTGCTTTATATGTCATTCTATAGAAGGTGGACTTTACAGCATTGGAATTAGGAGCCACTGGAAGACTTTATATCAAGAGGAACATTGTCAGATTTGTGTTTAATTAAAAATGCCCTGTTATCATGTTGTGGCCATGGTTTGAGGAAAACAGCACTGGAAGCAAGCAGTAAGAGGCTTTTTTAGTCATCTAATCAAAATATAATGATGGTCTGATCCATGCAGTGTTTAAAGGGCTGTGGAAATAAGGAACACAGATTGAAGACTCGTGTAGCTACTGAAATCACCAGGAGTCAGTAATTTATGTGCTGTGGAAGGTGAGGGATGAAGAATCTAGAATCAATCAATGGTTTCTGAGTTGTGTGATGGCTAGAGGATGGTGTCACTCATTGCTATTTATGAAATACTAACTCCCAAATCTCAACATGCAACCCAGGACTTATGCTTGACCATAGACTTCTCAGGTTAAAATCTTGAGTCTATTTCTGTTGGCTGTGCAAGGTATTTAACCTCTTTGCTTTGTTTTTTCACTTATAAAATGTTTGTTGTAAAATAAAGTGTGTATGAATATTGGGTTAATACATGTAAAAGAGAAGAGTATCTGGTACAAAGTGCTCAATAAATAGTAACAATTATTATTATTACTACAGTAACAATCTCATGAATCCAGAGTGAATTGGTTACCTAGGAACCTAAATAAAGAGAAGTTGTTTCTGTATAAAAATCCTGGAAAAATCAGTATTTATGGAGTTTCAAGAAAGAAAAGCCCATGCAAGATTTGAAGAAGAAAATTATTAGAGAAATAGAAGAACACAAAACAAAACAGAGGGGTTGAGCATAAAGAACCCAAATACGTACTCTCAAGAAGAAAGGTATCTACAGTGACCAATATGGTAGACCAGTAAGACAGCAATACACACATGCTGATTGCATTGTACAAGATGAAGATGAGCTGATGAACTCAGAGCAAGTTCAGTGGAGGGGGAGGGTTGAGACTTGGTGGCAGAGGGTTGAGAATAAAAAAATAAATAGTAAATAGAGACTAGTCTTGAGAAGCTGAAGCAGGTGGGAAGTCAATTTTACATGTATCCTTCATTCTATTTCCCCTACCCTCCTGCCACTATAATTCACTCTCTCCCATGAGTCTTTATTTCTCTTTAGTGTGTAAAACAGCCCTCCCTTGACACAAATCCCACTTATTCAGTTGACTTCCCATCTTCTTAGAATAACCTAAAAACCATAGTGAAGGCATGCACATTTGGCCTGAAGATTAAAACTTAAGAATGATTCAGAGGAGATGGATGCTGGGGTGGATAATTCTATGAAGTCAATCTGAGCAGAAAAAGACAGTTAGAAATGGTGTTATTTGAAGGTTTTGATCTCCTGACACTGAGTCACTTTAAAGGAAGTGACAGGTCCCTGGAGAATGACTGATGGAACAGGATATGGTCACTTTAGGTTTGGGGTCCCTTTTAGTGTGTGAGGAAGTCCAGTAAAGGATAGCTGTGTACTACATTCTTAGTTCTCATCAAACCCAGCCATTATTGTCTAAGGAAATTCCATAGTGGTGCTGAGTTCTATAGCACTGAACAGTCAGCCTTCAGGTCCACAGATCTGTTTATAATCACGCCTACTTCTCTTATGCTACCATCGCCAGTACAGCTATGGATGCCCCAACACAGATGGATTAGTTTTGTATCAGCATAGTGACATATCAGGGATCCTTTTATCCTGTGATCAGGTGTTTTGCCTGTGGATTTGTGTTTTTTGTCATTTCTCTATCCAAGGAATTCAAATGACTAATTCTCAGAGCCAGGGTTACACATAGTAAGTAATAGATGAACATCCGTGTGAGCAAACCGTAGTACACTCTTGATCCCCAAGTCAGCCCTTAAGCTGAGCATAAAGTTGTCTTAAGATCCCAGGGTATCTGAACAAACTTTAGAGTCCTGGTGGATCAGCAGAGGGGTGAGGAGAATGCTGGCTCCTGAGACAGGTGTTTGGAATGGGAGTGAATGAATGAGTGAGAAAAAGACTTACACTCAGCAAGAATTATTAGTATTGTATTAATAAGACATCTGAGCAGAGCAGGTGGGAAATTCCCTTGTGTTTCATTATGATGTAGGCTTAAGAATTTACTCTGTGTGAAAGAAATGGTCTGCATTAGGGAAAAGCTGCTGGTACATGTGGTCTTTTAGAAGCTGTATTGAGACATGTGTTGACATTGGCTTTATATGCAGAATGCCTGAATTATAATTCTAGTCATAGGCAAAGCGCTTACCATCAGGGCATATGCATCTTTGTGCACATGTGGAGAGTGAGGTTATTCTGGAAAGAGAGGTGATTTCCCAGCCAAGATGGCTCATTTATTTTGATAGCTGTAAGCGCACAAAAGAGAATGGGCATAGCCTTTAGCTGCAGGTGTTCCCGGGGAGCGCAGATTGGCGGGGGCTGGTTGGTGGAAAACCTGTAGACTTCCTCTCCAAAGAGAAGCTGGGAAGTCATCCAACACGTCCCACTTTCCTGACAGGAAGCAAGATGTGGGGACAGGAAGGCTGTGTCAATAAAGCCAGCAAGGCTAAGCCTTTTGTGATTGTTTTTGCATCACAACTATTCCACAGCCTAGCTTATGAATTTTGCTTCTGAACAATTGTAACGTGCTGATCTTCCACAAAATGGAAGAGGAACTGAATTTGCGGTCCTTTCCCGTGAAATCTTCTGTAAAACAACACAGAGAGGAAACTTCAGAATGGGAGCCACCCTTGTCACACCAAGAGCGCTAATTAGGGCATCGAAGATCACCGGCTGCGTCACAACTGCCCGAGAGGAGGATGTGCGCTTCTCAGGAGGGGTTTCCTGCGGGGCTGGTAGCTTCAGCCCACGGACCTTCCTGACCCTGGGCTAAGAAATAATCCACTCCAGGTTTCTAGAGTTGCTTCCCCAATCCCTCTACCGTGCTTCCCAAAGAGTCTAAAGTAGCTCACCTTTACCCTCACCAGCCCATTCCCCCAAACACACAATCTCTCATTTCTGACAGTCAGTTCTTAAGGCTGATGACTCAGTTAATCAGTAGAGCCTTTCCCAACTCCATCAGCCTCTCCACTTCTTCCTCTGATTGTAATGGCCTCACACATCCCCCACTCAGCGTCCCTCTTAACACAGCTGCTAATGGGAGCAAGAATTATTCTGCTTCCCACGGCTCCCATGGCTATGCCCTAGTCTAGGAGGGGAGATATGTGAGGATGGTTGAAAGAAGGCTCTTGGGCCGAGGACTCAAACCCAACGTGAAGATGCCTGAATCACTTTGATGAAACCCCTGAATCAAAATAACTTGGTCTCTGTTGCAGTTTAGTTCCCTATTTAACAAATTGAGGATTTAGCACCATGTTGCATCAGAAGGGATGTGTCTTGAGAGAGGTATGGACAAACAGTATGGGCAAAGCTATTGAAGGAAAATATTGGGTAAAAATATAAGAAAAAAGACCGGTGAAAGGGTTTTTAGACTAGGAGCTATAGAACTGCCTCATCTTTTTGCTCCTGTTCCTTCATCTAGCCAACAAATTTCTATTGTACACAAAGTTTATGCCAGATATGGTTCTGAGTAATGGGAATACCAGACAAGGCAATATCAGACAAAAAAAAAAAAAGCTAGTTAGAATAGAGCTTCTATTCTCATTCAACATGTTTTCATAGAGCATAGATGTCCCTATTTTGTAGGGATAGGCCTGGTTTCACCCTACTGTTTCATAGAACTATTAGTACTTCACCCTTTCACTCCAAAATTTCTCTGTTCAGTCAGTAATTTACATAGGCATGCCCACTCGTCTGCCAAGAGCTCTATGCAGGATGAGCCGGTCTTCGGGAAAATGTGGAGCAGGGTAAACAAGCAGACAATTAACATTCAAAAGTGCTTGAGTACAAAGTACAAGTTGCTGAGAGCACTTAGCTAGATCTTAAAAAAAATACCAGCATTTGACTGAAAGATAAGGGGGAAAAGGTAAAGAGTCAGAAAATACAGTTGCTGCTGCTGCTAAGTCACTTCAGTCGTGTCTGACTCTGTGAGACCCCATACATGGTATGTGCCCCTAAACAAACGGCAATGGAGGAAAATGATGTGTTTGGGGATGTGTATTCAGTTCAAGGCCCAAATGATTTGAATATCACAAGAAACTGGAATTTTCTGAAAGGAGAGAATATAGCTGATATAAATATATTTTTAATATATGCTTTTAAATATCTTCTGTTCTTTTTCACACTCTGGACCCCATCTCTGCTTTATGTCTATACATAGACACACGCACAGTCAATACAGCTGAAGAATGAAACATATGTATATGTGTATACTTCTTTATGCATATGTTCCATATTTACATAGATACTCTATTCTTCAGCCATATGATGATCTAAGGTAAGGGGTGCTCTATGTAAGAGAGACCCAGAGAGCACAGACTTCTCCTGAGTGCCTTCCAAACGTCACCCTTTATTTTGATTTTGCCCTTCCCTTTTTCTTCTTGATTATTTTACTTTCCTTCTGCTAGGGAATTTTTGCTTTTTATCTTTTTTAACTAGGAGTATATTTTAATTTTTAAAATTGTCTTTTACTTAAAAATATTTTTTAGCTTTATTGAGAATTAATTGACAAAATTGTAAGATATTTAAAGTAAACATCATGGTGATTTTTATACAGCTTTTAAAGATTACTTTCCATTTGCAGTTATTACAAAATATTGGCTATATTCCCCATGTTGTACAATACGTCCTCGAGCCTATCTTACACCCAGTAATTGGTACCTCACATTCCCCCATGCTTAGATTACCGCCCCTCCCCATACACACACACTGGTAGCCACTAGTTTGTTCTCCAAATCTGTGAGTCTGCTTCATTTTTGTTATATTCCCTGGTTTTTTGTGTATTTTAGATTCCACATGCAAGTGATATCACACAGTATTTTTCACTTATATTTTTTCTTTTTAGAAATAGCTAAATTACACTAACCAGTCCTGTTGCTGATGGAGAAGTCTTTCTTACTGAATGAATAGGCCTTCCTAAACAATGAATAGGCCTTCCCAGGTGGCGCAAGTGGTAAAGAACATGCCTGCCAATGCAGGAGACGTAAGAGATGTGGGTTTGATCCCTGGGCCAAGAAGATGCCCTGGAGAAAGAAATGGCAACACATTCCAGTATTCTTGCCTGGAGAATCCCATGGACAGGGGGACCTGGTGGCCTATAGTCCATGGGGTTACCACGAGTCAGACACGACTGAAGCGACTTGGTGTGTAGACAATGAATGAGAGGGAACTGATGTGTGACATTTCCAGGTCTGTGCTCTAAAAATTTTTCCCTTTATCGGCCATGAGCTGCCAACTGGACATTGACTTCTCCCATGTCTCCTTTCTTGACGTGAGGGGAAACGGCAATGTGACTATGCTAAGTCTCTGAGATTTAGGCAGTATTTCTTCTGGCAGCCAAGCTGATTACTTTAAATAACACACCTTTCCTTCCTCCTCACCTTTTCTGGGTGTAGTTCTGCAGCATCTTAAAAGGTGCATGTGGGTGGTTAGAGAAGAATTCTTCTGGTCATTCTTTCCTTGCTCTGGAGCTGATCTAGGTGGATGAAGGAGTCCTAGGTCTTTGGTTTGCTTTGTTTTCCAGTTTCAGTCGTGGCCTACTAGAAGCTGTCCTCTCATCTTGGGCCTGGGTGACTCCTCAGCTGACCAGATCATTTAATCACCCGATAATTCCTCCAAAATTTACCAGAGAAACAAAACATCTAGTGAGAAGACAACTTCCACTCCTTCCATATTATTTAAATTTTATGAGCACAATTAATGGAAAGTGCAATGAACTGGAATTTGCTCTTGGCCTCTCTCACTAATTAGGTACACTCTGGGCCCCACCCTGAACCTTTCTAGTTTGGTTCAAGTTGACTGCTCTCGCACTCTGCACCCTCCCCCTTCACTCCACAGCACACTCTCCTGTTAAAGATGACTCTGCCTTGAGGCAGAAGCCAGAATTTATTCATTTATTAAACAAACTTTGAGCCTCAGGGACCAGAAAATTCTTGGGACCCAGAGATAAATAAAACAAAAACCGTTCCCTTAAGGAGTCTGAAATCTGGTGGCAGAGAAAAACATGTCAACCATGAATGATAATAAGCATTTTGATGGCAATATGAACTGCTAGTAAGAGAGAAGCCATGCCTAACCTTACCCAGGGTTCTCTGGAAAGGCTTCACAGAGCACTTGGCGTCTCAGCTGGTTTCACAGGAGGAGAAGTCTCCATCAGGTGGAGCAGGGAGATGAAGGCAAGCTAGACAAGTGACATCATAAATTTGAAGGAAACAGAAGCAAGCATACAGAGAACACTGAGGACTGTGTTATTGTTGGCGCATAATATTTGTACAGATTGAAGAAATGGTTGGGTCTAGACTGAAAAGCTTGGGGAAGCAGCCTAAGGAACCTCAACTTTACTTGGTGGGGGAGGGAGCAGATCTTTACATAGTGAAGCTGTTGCTAGACATCCATGATTTTGTTTATAGTCTTGTTGCGGTTGACATCAGTTTGTCATCTAAGCTGTGTGGGTCAAGGGTTTCCCGAAGTCCCTTTGAAGCTTCCTTAGCTATGATTTCATGTTTGGTGAGTCAGAGGGAATCAGTAGGATCAGGAAGTACCGAACAATGGGACTGGGACTAACCATTCTCCCAGGTTGAAGGCAGCTGATAAGGTCAGAGGGTGGGGCCCCCCTCACCATCCTGCACTGGCCCGGCAGAGGCAGGGCTGGGGCAAATCCTGCTCTTCCTTGGAAGAGCAGCAGTGTGGGAGGATCTCAGACCCAGGGACACCATCTACCCACTTAATACCATCATCCATCCTGTATACACTTAAATGCCATATACACAGTGTGTGCTCCACGTATACATGCTATTGATCTCTCTCAAAGTCCTTATAAAAGGAGTAAGACAATGAGCAACCTTCACAACTAGGACTCCCCCAGCTAAAATATATTAGCATAATATGTGTGTCTGAATAATTTTCAGAGGTATAATGAGTACTTTCTTGTCAAATAATGTGCTTTGGTCTATAAATTTTGGAAACGTATAATAATGGATCTATTATAGGAGCTGGAAGGAAGCCGAAAGTTCATCTAACTCCTTATTTTTGATAGATAATGAAATGAAAGCATGGAGATATTTTGCCTGGTACTAAAAAACCTAATAGGATTTTAATATAAATGAAATTCATTCCAATATATTTATGCACCCTCAATCACTCAGTTGTGTCCAACTCTGCAAACCCATGGACTGCAGCCTGCCAGGCTCCTCTGTCCATGGAATTTTCTTGGTAAGGATACTGGAGTGGGTTGCCATTTCTGCCTCCAGGGTATCTTCCCAACCCAAGGATCAAACCCACGTCTCCCATGTCTCCTGCATTGCAGGTGGATTCTTTACCTCTTAGTAACTGGGGAAGCCAGTATATGTATATCTGTTTCCAATAAAATCAAAGATTCCTATAACCACACAGAAGTACTTTTAAAAATATTGTCAGTAAGGATATCAAGATTCTTCTTGGCTTATTATTATTTTTCTGCTAACTACAGCTAGATTGGTTTTCTACAATACTGAATCTCTATGAAAGGAAGACATTTACTCTTGTGAATAGTATGTAGCACATCATATGTATCCAGAAATTATCATCAGGTAAGGTTTAGCTGTACCTTCTCCAATTCCTGCAAAATTCTAATACTTCTATTAGCTAAACATTAGAGATATTTTTGAAGCACATTATTGTATGAAGAAATAATTCATGTCTACGATATAGCTATGAAACACTACTTTACAATAATCTTTCACACTATCCAGAAGTTTTAACCCGGTGATTCATACGAGAGAAACTTCTGGTCTATCTATGTTGACTCTTTGGATTTTTTCATGCTTTTGTGATGGCTGATGATCTCTTGCATTTATAGGAAACATTAGGATGACCAGAGAAAGCGCTGATGGGTTTCTTTCCATCCTGAGTGTTTAGATCCTTTTATGCTGACCCTAGAATAGACAACATTTCCCTTAAATGAACTTGGCCCTCAGGTGTTTTATAGAACTTTGTAAACATTCTAAAATCTCTGAGCCAGTGCATCGCGAAAGGCATGGCACCAGATGCTAAAGGAGGCACACTATTTGGGAGTCAAGGTAAATAAGATTGAGTATACATTGAAAAATGATTTTAAATAAAATGCAAAACCTATTTAATTTACTTTTTTCTGTGACACATACTACAGAAATTCAAGCTGAAAAGAATTTCGGCTGGTTGGGAGAAGCAAAAGATAGTCATGAGATGGGGGTACTGGGGATAAGCAACAGTATGTGAGTCCACTAAAGCCCAGGGTAGGAATTGGCTTCTAGGCAGAGCCCACAAAGAGACCAAAACTGTCAGTCCTATGCTAAGTCTTGTTCATACCACCCAGCTCCTGCTGACTGCTATTTATAACAGGTTCAGCTGGAGAATGTGATCCATCTTCAAGGATAAGATCAAGATGGCTCAGGAAATCGCTGTCACGTTGTTGACTTTCTCATGACCTTCCCTCCCATGTCACCCAGCAGGTGCTCTCAGAAGAGTTAGCCCAGGGAGCGGGGTTGGGGAGGGTGGTGCAAAGTCCTTAAACAATAACAGTCATGTATGATTTTCTCAGTTGATAACCTTGGAACAGGACCCCATGAAAGGAATCAGAATAAACACCTTCACACCCAGGAAGTAAGGCGTGTAACATGCTGATCACAACCTCTTGCTCCATCCCTCTGTGAGGAAATTATAAAGCTAAACTCTTGCAAACTTTCCAGATTCTCAGGGTTCACCTCCAATGACTTAAGTAAACTCAAAGCTTTAGGTCAATTACATCTGTCACAATAACCTTTGTAACTGTACATGTTGCAGAAATAATTAGGAAGTGGGGTGTGGTTCAGCCTTCATAGGAAAACAGAAAAGAAAGCAAAGTCTTGCTTTGGAGCCAAAGTTGAAGACTGTTTTTGGGAGGAGTGGTGATGGTTAGAACTGGGGAAAGAATGACTTTTTGTTTATAAAACTTATTTTTATAACTTTGCTGTTTGAGTAGAATAGATTGAAAGTGTTTCCATTCTATATTGAGTCATTTTTATTAATCACATCATTTTTTTTTTCAGGAAATAAAGTAGTATCTTGACAAATGACAAAGCTGATTGTAAACAAACATTTGCTAAACAGCACAATGGTATTAAGTTCCACCTGTAGTCTGCAGAATGTTTTGAATCTTACTTAGGGGTAGGGCCAAACTTCCTCTCTGTTGGAAACTGTTATGTAACAATAATATCAGCTATTGTTTGTGAAGTTCACACTTTGCCCTAGGCACTATATTAAACACTTTACATTATCTCATTAAAGTCTTATAACAAACCTGTGAAGAAGGAAATATTACTATTTCCATTTGGTCAATAAGGAAATTAGCTGAGAGAAGTTCTATAAGTTGCTCAAGATCATGGAGATATTAAGTGGCTTGGGATGGTGGTATGCAGAGAAGGCGAGGGGGAGGTGAGATTCTAACCAAAATATATTACACTACACTTTCTACTTTTGATTTTCACCCTTCTAGAAGGTGGTAATCCCTGGGAGATGTAAATCTTTTTACTTGTCTGAGTAGATAAATTTTATAGTCTAAAATAAACTCTTGATTTTAGAGTACTTAGCTAACCGGAACAAGGCATTGTGGTGAGGTCTAATTCAGTTAGTCCATGTAGGGGGAAATTTGTTCCCAGAATTATGGCTTGATAATGTTGTAGGCACATCTCTGGTGGTGGGAGCATTAAAAAAAAAAAAAAAGTGATGTATTTTATTGCTATCTTTAGTTTACAACTGTGGTAAATGATCTATATTTGTCAAGTTTTCTTTCAAAGTAAATTTATTTTGGCTAAAATTCCAAGTCAATGTTAACTAAATATTAAATTAATTATAGTATATGTGGTTTGCAAACTACAGACCCACAGCAAGCTGTGTGAAGGTAATGGGGAGTGAGTTCATAAAAAGTGCTCAGCAAATCCTGCTGGATTAAATGGGGCTTCCAAGGATCTATGCAGAAACTTACTTTCTGAATCCTTCAAAATTATCTCTAATGAAGTACTCTGAAGTAAACTAATATTCATTTTAAATGAGCCAGATGTATAGTATCAAACATATAATTTGAAAATGAAATAGAACATTAGCTGTTGGCCTTATTTTTCTACATGTTTATTTTGCTTTTGCATATTACATAAGCACCAACTAAAAGAAGTCAAGTAAGTATGCCATCTATGTTAAAAGGAATTAAGGAATTTTAAATGCCTATATTCATTTAATTATCCATAGTTCCACCTCCAAGTGATTTGGAACAGTGGATTTTCTCAGGGGATTATTAAATTTGTTTTGTTGGTGTAAGGTTGGTTGCTTCAGAGATGGATACTTTTTGACAGCTCAGAATTTAAAAAAATCCCAAACCACAGAAGCACAGCATCTCAGACCTGTTTAACAAGCCCCCTGTACAGCCACTTCAGTTTACAGAAGAAGCTGAGAAACACACCCAAAGTGAAAGTGAAAGTGTTCCTCCCTCAGTCATGTCTGACCCTTTGTGACTCCATGGACTGTAGCCCACCAAGCTCCTTTGTCCAAGGGATTCTGCGGGCACGAATACTGAAGTGGGTTGCCATTTCCTTCTCCAGGGCATTTTCTCCATTCAGGGATCAAACCCAGGTCTCCTGTACAGGCAGATTCTTTATCATCTGAGCCACCACGGAAGCCCAAAGGCATTCAGTTAAAATGCAGCAGCTTAGTAGCTATGCAAAGAATTTTGAAAAGCAGAACTGTTACATTGTTTATTAATCTTCTAAAAGAAAAATAGGCTGGTGAGAAAAGGTAGCCTTCAGAATCCATCAGACTCCTCTTTTTGGCATATATGGGGTATTCTTTCTATACTTCAGTTTCCTATTTCCCGTAGGGATTTTTTTTTTTTTAATCATAGACCTGAAGAAAGGATTGAATGAGTTGACATCAGTAAAGCTCAGAGCACACTGTCTCTCAAGAAGTTAATTCTCCTTCCTCTCTACATTTAGGGTATATAATAATAAAGAAAATATTATTTAAGGTTTCAGAAAATGATTAAGGAGAATTTGATAAGTGGCTTTCTTATTGGCAGCTAAAATGTTATAAGTGAAGGTGAATTTACAAGGAAAAATGATCAAATAAATTTTAGAACTCTTTTCATGAGCATAAATATATTTTACATAGCTATAATTAATATGCACATATTATTTAGTTTTTACTTTTCATACATGACTTCCTATATACTTCCATGTTGACTCCTCAGTTCAGTTGCTCAGTTGTTCAGTTGTGTCTGACTCTTTGTGACCCCATGGACTACAGCATTCCTGGCTTCCCTGTCCATCACCAAATCCTGGAGGTTGCTCAAACTCAGGTCCATCGAGTTGGTGATGCCATCCAACAATCTCATCTCTGTTGTAAACTTCTCCTCCTGCCTTTAATCTTTCCCAGCATCAGGGTCTTTTCAAATGAGTCAGTTCTTCACATCAGGTGGCCAAAGTATTGGAGTTTCAGCTTCAGCATCAGTCCTTCCAATGAATATTCAGCACTGATTTCCTTTAGGACTGACTGATTTGATCTCCTTGCAGTCCAAGGAACTCTCCAGAGTCTTCTCCAACACCACAATTCAAAAACATCAATTCTTTGGCACTCAGCCTTCTTTATAGTCCAACTCTCACATCCATACATGACTACTGGAAAAACCATAGCTTTGACTAGATGGACATTTGTTGGCAAAGTAATGCTTTTGCTTTTTAATATGCTGTTTAGGTTGGTCATAGCTTTTCTTCCAAGGAGCAAGCATGTTTTAATTTCATGGCTGCAGTCACCATCTGCAGTGATTTTGGAGCCCCCCAAAATAAAGTCTCCCACTGTTTCCCCATCTATGTGCCATGGAGTGATGTGACCAGATGCCATGATCTTACTTTTTTGAATGCTGAGTTTAAGCCAACTTTTTCACTTTCCTCTTTCACTTTCATCAAGAGGCTCTTCACTTTCTGCCATAAGGGTGCTGTCATGTGCATATCTGAGGTTGTTGGTATTTCTCCCTGCAATCTTGATTCCAGCTTGTGCTTCATCCAGTCCAGCATTTCGCACGATGTACTCTGCATATAAGTTAAATAAGCAGGGTGATAACATACAGCCTTGACATACTCCTTTACTGATTTGGAAACAGTTTGTTGTTTCATGTCTGGTTCTAACTGTTGCTTCTTGACCTGCATACAGATTACTCAGGAGGCAGGTAAGGTGGTCTGGTATTCTCTCTCTTGAAGAGTTTTCCACAGTTTGTTGTTATCCACACAGTCAAAGGCTTTGCCATAGTCAATAAAGCAGAAATAGATGTTTTTCTGGAACTCTCTTGCTTTTTCTATGATCCAACGGATGTTGGCAATTTGATCTCTGGTTCCTTGGCCTTTTCTAAATTCAGCTTGAACATCCTGAAGTCCACGGTTCATGTACTATTGAAGTCTTGCTTGGAGAATTTTGAGCATTCCTTTGCTAGCGTGTGAGATGAGTGCAATTGTGTGGTAGTTTGAACATTCTTTGGCATTGCCTTTCTTTGGGATTGGCATGAAAACTTACCTTTTCCAGTCCTGAGACCACTGCTGAGTTTTCCAAATTTGCTGGCATATTGAGTGCAGTACTTTAACAGCATCATCTTTTAGGACTTGAAATAGCTCAGATGGAATTCCATCACCTCCACTAGCTTTGTTCAGAGTGATGCTTCCTAAGGCCCACTTGACTTCTCATTCCAGGATGTTTGGCTCTAGGTGAATGATCGCACAATGGTGGCTATCTGGGTCATGGAGATCTTTTTTGTACAGTTCTTCTGTGTATTTTTGCCACCTCTTCTTAATATCTTCTGCTTCTGTTAGGTCCATACCATTTCTGTCCCTTATTGTATTCATCTTTGTCCCCTTGGTATCTCTAATTTTCTTGAAGAGATATTGCCTCCTGGCCACACTTTTCCTGCTTTTGACTGCCCAGGAGGAAACCTGACTCCTCTCTTTGATCTCTTGAGTACAATGTTGCTTCCACTGAATCACTTGTCCTTAGGCACCTGCATGTTGAAGGTCTACTTTCAGAAGCTCTCAGGAGGGAGGGAGAACACTTGATTTGCTTCTTTACCTCCGATGATTAGCATACTGTTAAATTTTAGCACACTGTTAAGTACATACCCAATAAGAATTCTTTGACTGAAAGAAAATGTCCAAGGGAGCATATCTCAGTATCCTAACTTCTTTTAACTTCTACTATATTTTATATGAATGTCAAATTGTCTCACTAACCTCTTTTAAAAATACATACCTCCCTCAGTATTGTGCTAACTCTTGGTTGTCAGTTGGTAAATTCTTCTAATATTATTGTTGTTTCTGTTATTGCTTAGTCACTAAGTCATGTCCAACTTTTTGCGACCCCATGGACTATAGCCCACCAGGCTTCTCTGTCCATGGCATTTCCTAGGCAAGGATTTTGGAGTGCAATGCCATTCCTTCTCCAGGGAATCTTCCTGACTCAGGAACTAAACTTGTGTCTCTTGTCTCTCCCACATTTCAGGTAGGTTCATTACTACTGAGGCACCAGGGAATATACTCAGTCTGTTTCTTCCACCTTCATTTCATCAGTAACATTTGCTCTTGGAATGAATGGGGTGCAGTTTTGACCATCATGACATTTAAACACATTTTACACAGAATAGAGCAAGGTCAGTGGCATTTGGGAGATCCTATATTACACTGTTCCCTGAAATAAAAAATGTTTTAAGAACTTAGAAAGTTTAGGTGGAACTAAGGTAGAAAACAATAAAAGGAAAACTAAGGTGAAAATACAAAGGAAAAAATTAACATTAACTCTAACTTCAGAAAGTAATTCCACATGATAAGGACATATTTGGTTGTGACTTACATACTTTAATCTACATTGTCTCATGAATTTGTTTTCTGGAAGGAAAGACAATCAACCTACTTTCTTTCTAGACACATTAAAAAAATATATGTATATATATATATTTTATATATATTATATATATATATATTAAGTATATATATATATATACTTAAAACAGGGATGAGGACAAGTTGCCCTGAAAAGTAGCAAAATAGTGGTAGATTTCTGTTTTCATTATTTGTGAATTTTCAGATGTATAAAGTGAAGTCAAGTCTTCCCTGAAAGGGAGAAAATACCATGTGGTCATCAGAAGATAGGGTTGTTGTCCTGGAAACCATTCCTTTTTTAATTGTGAAACTGACAAGCCTAACATGCCAGAGACTAGGTCCTAAATCTGAAGACTGACAGTTTGCAAAACCACATAGTATATATTTAGCCACAAGGTCATCTGTTTCCCAGATGACATCAGCAAGAGGTTTGCATGTTTCAGCTGAGACTAACAAAGAAGAGTTTATGTCACAATAGCTGGGACAAGTATGAGGAAGTCTGAGGAAATAGATACCTATAAGCAGGGTAGTTATGACAGGATTGCTGAGAAGTCCTGGGCTTAGCCCAAGAGAGGCAGGGGCACATGCAGCCCAGGTGGAAAATAATACATTGATTCCTGGTAATATAGCTGCAGATATATAGGAAATCATTTTAAAATTAGCAATAAAAATATTCTTTATTTCCATTTATGTGAATTGAAAGCTCTTTGCTTTTCACAACTCAGGTGTTCATATTCCTTTACTAAACATTTACTAACCACAAATGCCATGAGAACATTTAGGTTGGTGTTCATGATATGACACAGGCTTGATTCAGTTCAGTTCAGTCGCTCATTTGTGTCCGACTCTTTGCAACCCCATGACTCGCAGCACACCAGGCCTCCCTCTCCATCATCAACTCCCAGAGATTACCCAAACTCATGTCCATTGAGTCAATGATGCCATTTAACCATCTCATCCTCTGTTGTCCCCTTTTCCTCCTGCCTTCAATTTTTTCCAACATCAGAGTCTTTTCAAATGTGTGAGCTCTTCGCATCAGGTGGCCAAAGTATTGGAGTTTCAGGTTCAATATCAGTCCTTCCAATGAACACCCAGGACTGATCTCCTTTAGGACGGACTGGTTGAATCTCATTGTAGTCCAAGGGACTCTCAAAAGGCTTCTCCAACATCAATTTTTCTGTGCTCAGCTTTCTTTGTAGTCCAACTTTCACATCCATACATGGCTACTGGAAAACCATAGCCTTGACTAGATGGACCTTTTAGGTTAATCATAACTTTCCTTCCAAGGAGTAAGAGTCTTTTAATTTCATGGCTACAATCACCATCTGCAGTGATTTTGGAGCCCCCCCAAAATAAAGTCAGCCACTATTTCCACTGTTTAGAGAAATAGAATTATAATGTAGAATATATACTTATGACACAGAATATACAGAGTAGAAGCAAGCTTGACCATCAAGAATGTCTGTTGATGGATAGATTAGCAGTACAACCAAACTTCCTGTTTAGAACTGTAACTGATGGATTGTGTAAAGGCCTGGTCTATTACCCTGTGATGCATGAGTATGTGTGTGAGGGAAAAAGGTGAGGGCTGCTACTGCCTCTGCAAGGAGAGACTGTGAGAACTTCACGTTGAGTTTGCCTCAAGTCACACTTCCTTGTGCATATTCTGTTTACTCTTGTTGGATGTCATTTTGAAATGTCAATTGTGGATATAAAGTCACATTCAAATGTCTCTCCTATAATAGTAGGAGCTGTTCTGCTTTGTAGTTAATAGAGTAATAATCTCAGCTATAGGATCAGGCATGTCCCTACTCTGTCCCCCACCTCAAACATACTCACACCTGAGATTGAATTTATGAAAAAGATTGAATTCTTGGCAGGGTAGAGTGGTTTAAGAGACAGGATATGAATGCCATATAAAGTACAGAATTGTAAGCCAAGGTAATTCTGGCTATGTTATGTTCCCTTCAAAGATCTTTTTAAGACAAACATTGACTTATTTTGCTACAAATGTATGATTTTGTAACTTGTTCTAGTTGAATACTGGCATTTTCATATTTCAGCCTCACATAACAGTCATAGGGTTTGTGGTCAGAGTGGAGAATGACAAGTAAGCATTATTTAATCTTAAGCTATATAATGCTATAAAAATATTTACTATACTTATGAACATTAAGTTTCATATCTTTGAGGGCAAAAATAGCTGCCAAGTTAGTATTTTTTAAGCGGACTTATTTTTCATGAGCTTTACTTTCAGAAAAATCCCAAAACCTGAGATAGATATTTCAAGGTTGAATTCAACCCTTATAAAATGACTAGAGTTAACTTCATGGGATGCCTCTGCAAATGCCTTAAAAGTCAATACATTTCTCTTTTAGGAATATTACTAATTTTCTGACTTAAAATTTTCCACAAGTGTTTCTGAAGCAATGCTAGAATACAATACATCAGGGAAATAGCTAAAATTTTACACATTTTAGCCCAATGTTTGACTAAGTGGCTTTGAAATAATCACTAACCTGTCTTGATGCATGCAGAAGACTTTTATACAAGAAAGTACTCGTCTGTTTTATTATCCTATATCTAACAGACACAGAGAAAGCATCATTACCAGTTCCCTTCCCTTTGGTGTTATATATGATTGACAACTGAAGTTCCATGTGAGTGTGCTTGTATATTATATACAAGCCTAGTGTATACATAGTGCACAGTAGGACACACCTGGGGACCATGATGCCTCATGTGAGGAAGCTTTTCCTTAAGGATCTCTCAGGAACCGATGGGATGAAAAAGCACATGTCTTGGAGGGCCTGATGGCTCCCTGGTGCCCAGCCTTCCTTGGAAGACCTCTGTGGTGGCCTTCATTCACCCAAGAATCTCTCCACCCCTATAGCACCCTAGATGCACTAACTTCTGGTTCTAAGCAACAGCTTTCAGAATATGCATTGAATCATCCAAGCCACTAAAGAAAAGGCCATTAACGAATCCAAATTTTCCCCAACTCCATATCCTATCACTGGACCTTTTGGCTTGTGGCCTGACCATTCCCAAGGCTTTTGAGAGCCATCTATTGCAGAAATAGTAGAACCTGTTACACTATTTGCATCTTAGCTGCTGAGAAGGGGACTAGTCTCATTGTGAGTCAAAGGTCTGAAAATGAAGAGAAAAAAAACCAAGTTATTTTTCTTTGAAACAGAAAGAGCTACCATTTTCCTTATCACAGAACATAAACATTTTCATGACAGATAAAAAAACAAATGCATGATCCCAATGATAAACATATTTTGCTATATATAACATTTTGGTAAATATAACCCTTTTAATATTTTCCTTTGCAATCACATTATGATTATATAACTAAAAATCTTTAATGGCAACAGATTCATTTCTATTTAATAATCTTTTAAATTTGATGGTATATTATGAGTATTCTTGTTGTTGCTTAGTCACTAAGTTGTATCAGACTCTTTGTGACCCCATGGACTGTGGCCTGCCAGGCTCCTCTGTTCATGGGATTTCCAAAGCAAGAATGCTGGAGTAGGTTGCCATTTCCTTCTCAAGGGGATCTTCCCAATCCAAGGATTGAATCTGCATCTCCCATACTGGCAGGTGGATTACTTACTGCTAATCACCAAGAAGCCCTTGTGAGCATATTTATATGTCAAGAAAAGTTCTCTGGCTACAGAATGTCCTTTATGGGATTACACCATCATTTATATAAGAAATTTCTTATTGCTGAGTATTTAGTTGACAGTTTGTATTTTATGCTACTATAAACAACATTGAAATGAAAGTCCTAAAAGGTCCATATTTTCAATTGTCTATTTCCTTACTATATATTCCTAGAAGTGGGACCCTCTGGTTAAAATATGATCTATTTAGAGCTTTTGAGGTATGTTACAAAACTGCCCTCAAGAAAGGATGTATGTGTTTATCCTCCCACCAATAGTGAGTGTGGGAGGTTTCCTTTTTGAGTCAGCCTTTATCATGTCATGAATTTATTTCTGTGGGGTCATGACAGAATATAAACTCAATGGAGTTAGGGGAGATTTGAAAAAAAAAATTCTCAAGAGAAGTTGGGACCATGCTGTGACCCACTATGAGTCACAAATGTGATCCTTCCTTCCTGCCTATGCTCTTGTAGGGAGCAGGCAGTGTTAGGGCCTTGTGTGGCATGATAATGGTTTCTGGCATATGTTACATCTTCACTGGAGTTTGGTGTGAATCCAGGAGAAAGTGAATGAGGCCCATAGTCTTTACCAGATACACCATGAGAAAGTAATCCCCATTCTGCAAAGTGGGCTCCAATGGTCAAAGCTGTGTGAGAGGGTCAAGGAGACTGAGAGAATCCTTCCTCTAGCTCATGCTTTAAGGATATAATAAACATAAAATAAACACTCTGAGATAGTCTACAAAATAAGGCATAAATAAGCAGGAACTGGATTCTTAACCTAATACTCCTTGTCAAACATCTAGGTAAAATATGAATTCAAAAAGCTAAATTAAAAAAAAGAATGGAAAACATGTTACACCATTGGCAGGAATATATTTCTGTTAAAATGACAAAATCTGGGAGCTGTAGGTAGGAACATTTTGGTGATAAATTTTCATCCTTCTCTGAGACTCATGAGTGAATATTATGAAAATCAAATTCCTATAATAGTCTAATCATTTTGATATTTCAGTTTTGATCTATCATTTACATTATCTTGTAACACCACAATTACCAAGTTGAAAATCAATTAGGAGGAGACTTGTTGAAGGTAATTGTTTCTATATTCTGTATTGCATCTTTTTAGAAATGCCTTTGTACGATAGGCTGTTTTTTGTTTCTGACCATGGCTAGCTTGACTGGCTTGTTGTGTCTGGGTCTTACCCTAACTGTGATGAGAGGCTGTTGGAGCATTGCAGGCAAAGGAGTGACGTTAACACTTACTTTCTCAGGTGCGTCTTTATTGTTCTTTTCTTCAGGGCTGGTGGAAAGAGTGAAGCTCTCCCAACATACCTGAGACAACTGGACCCCTTAGAACTTCCATTAGAAGCTTGTTGTTTAGTTGCTAAGTCATGTCCAACTCTTTTGCAACCCCATGGTCTGTAGCCCACCAGGCTCCTCTGTCCATGGGATTTCCCAGGCAAGAATACTGGAATGGGTTGCTATTTCCTTCTCTAGGGGTTCTTCCCAACCCAGGGATCAAATCCTTGTCTCCTCATTGGCAGGCAGATTCTTTTCCACCAAGCCACCAGGGAAGTCCCTTTGGTAGTTTAGGGAATGAAACTAAACCAAAAATATAGTGACTCAGGTTGATCAAATGGCTGATACTCATTCGGTTGTTTCTCCACCTATAAAAGTCAGGGGTGGAATTCCACCACTAATATCCACCTAGTGGAACGCCCAGTTCCATAGCCCATTCTGAAGCTTCTTTCAGTGGCCTTGCCAATTTTTCCTCCAGCTGCCACTGTCTGTCCTCCAGCCTTTTCCTATGCATTTCTGTGACGCTTGTTCCTTTTATCTCTTCCTGCCCCCATGGTTTACTATCACATCCTGCGGTTCAAATTCCTATCATTGCTTGGGTCGTTCTGTATTATTTCAGATGATCTGCTTGGCTGCATATCTTTTTGTATCCAGTGAGAGCCCAGCTCTACGTCATTGTGGTAGAAATGCACAACTGTAAATTTTCTCCCTCTGGGATAGAATGACAGATTTATTCTTGTTAATAACTTCACTCTTTGTACTCCTCTCTATTATTTTTGGTATGTTAAGCAAGGTGAGAATAGTTGTGTTTGACTCATTAAATAATGATAAGATGCAAATAATGTAAGTATCAAACAAAAATTGGGGGAGAGGATTTCAATATCTAATATGAATGATACCTTTTCTATGATACAATGTTTTCTCTTTAGATATCAAACATCCTGCTTCTTCACTTCAATACTCAGTAGTAATAATGGGCTGATAGAAATTGATAAGACCCTAAATTGAATCTTCTTGAGTTTATCCAAATGACAATTCTGCCTGGCTTGGAACAAGTTTCACTTACATGAACCTCTCACAGTGATATGTGTCATTCCCTCACAGAACAATATGACACTAATAGCAAAGTATTTATCCTTCCCTGCTGCTGCTGCTGCTGCTAAGTCGCTTCAGTCGTGTCCGACTCTGTGCGACCCCACAGACGGCAGCCCGCCAGGCTCCCCCGTCCCTGGGATTCTCCAGGCAAGAATACTGGAGTGGGTTGCCATTTCCTTCTCCAATGCATGAAAGTGAAAAGTGAAAGTGAAGTCGCT